>NC_059199.1:60341426-60583926 GCF_020615455.1 Coregonus clupeaformis | reverse complement strand
TGGTGTTAGTGGTATTAGTGGTGTTAGTAGTGTTAGGGTGTTAGTGGTGTTAGGAAGTTAGAGCGGTTAGTGGTGTTAGTAGTGTTAGGAGTGTTAGTGGTGTTAGTGATGTTAGGAGTGTTGGGGAGTTAGTGGTGTTAGGAGTGTTAGTGGTGTTAGTTGTGTTAGGAGTGTTAGTGGTGTTAGTGATGTTAGGAGTGTTGGGGAGTTAGTGGTGTTAGGAGTGTTAGTGGTGTTAGTTGTGTTAGGAGTGTTAGTGGTGTTAGTGGTGTTAGTGGTGTTAGTGGTGTTAGTGGTGTTAGTAGTGTTAGTGGTGTTAGTTGTGTTAGGAGTGTTAGTGGTGTTAGTGATGTTAGGAGTGTTGGGGAGTTAGTGTGTTAGGAGTGTTAGTTGTGTTAGTGGTGTTAGTGGTGTTAGTGGTGTTAGGAGTGTTAGTGGTGTTAGGAGTGTTAGTGGTGTTAGTGGTGTTAGGAGTGTCAGTGGTGTTAGGAGTGTTAGGAGTGTTAGTGGTGTTAGGAGTGTTAGTAGTGTTAGGAGTGTTAGTGTTGTTAGGAGTGTCAGTGGTGTTAGGAGTGTTAGTGGTGTTAGGAGTGTAAGTGGAGTTAGGAGTGTTAGTGGTGTTAGGAGTGTTAGTGGTGTTAGGATTGTCAGTGGTGTTAGGAGTGTTATGAGTGTTAGTGGTTTTAGTAGTGTTAGGAGTGTTAGTGGGGTTATGAGTGTTAGTGGGGTTAGGAGTGTTAGGAGTGTTATTGGTGTTAGGAGTGTTAGTGGTGTTAGGAGTGTTAATGGTGTTAGGAGTGTTAGTGATGTTAGGAGTGTTAGTGGTGTTAGGAGTGTTAATGGTGTTAGGAGTGTCAGTGTTGTTAGGAGTGTTAGTGGTTTAGGAGTGTTAGAAGTAGTAATGGGGTTAGTGGTGTTAGGAGTGTTAGTGGTGTTAGGAGTGTTAGTGGTATTAGGAGTGTTAGGGGTGTTATTGGTGTTAGGAGTGTTAGTTGTATTAGGATTGTCAGTGGTGTTGGAGTGTTAGTGGAGTTAGGTGTGTTAGTGGTGTTAAGAGTGTTTTGAGTATTAGGGGGGTTAGTGGTGTTAGGAGTGTTATTGGTGTTAGGAGTGTTAGTGGTGTTAGGAGTGTTAATGGTGTTAGGAGTGTTAGTGGTGTTAGGAGTGTTAGTGGTGTTAGGAGTGTTAATGGTGTTAGGAGTGTCAGTGTTGTTAGGAGTGTTAGTGGTGTTAGGAGTGTTAGAAGTAGTAATGGGGTTAGTGGTGTTAGGAGTGTTAGTGGTGTTAGGAGTGTTAGTGGTATTAGGAGTGTTAGGGGTGTTATTGGTGTTAGGAGTGTTAGTTGTGTTAGGATTGTCAGTGGTGTTGGAGTGTTAGTGGAGTTAGGTGTGTTAGTGGTGTTAGGAGTGTTTTGAGTGTTTGTGGTGTTAGGAGTGTCAGTGGTGTTAGGAGTGTTAGTGGTGTTAGGAGTGTTAGGAGTGTTAGTGGTGTTAGGAGTGTTAGTGGTGTTGGAGTGTTAGGAGTGTTAGTGGTGTTAGGAGTGTTAGTGGTGTTAGGAGTGTTTGGAGTTTTAGTGGAGTTAGGAGTGTTAGTAGTTTTAGGATTGTCAGTGGTGTTGGAGTGTTAGTGGAGTTAGGTGTGTTAGTGGTGTTAGGAGTGTTTTGAGTGTTAGTGGTGTTAGTGGGGTAAGTGGTGTTAGGAGTGTTAGTGGTGTTAGTGGTGTTAGGAGTGTTAGTGGTGTTAGTAGTGTTAGGAGTGTTAGTGGTGTTAGTGGTGTTAGGAGTTGTAGAGGTGTTAGGAGTGTTAGTGGTGTTAGGAGTGTCAGTGGTTTTAGGAGTGTTAGTGGTGTTAGGAGTGTTAGTGGTGTTAGGAGTGTTAGTGGTGTTAGTGGTGTTAGGAGTTTTAGGAGTGTTAGTGGTGCTAGGAGTGTTAGGAGTGTTAGTGGTGTTAGGAGTTTTAGGAGTGTTAGTGGTGCTAGGAGTTTTAGGAGTGTTAGTGGTGTTAGGAGTGCTAGTGGTGTTAGGAGGGTCAGTGGTGTTAGGAGTGTTACGAGTGTTACGAGTGTTAGTGGTGTTAGGACTGTTAGTGGGGTTAGGAGTGTTAGTAGTGTTAGGAGTGTTAGGAGTGTTAGTGGTGTTAGGAGTGTCAGTGGTGTTAGGAGTGTTAGGAGTGTTAGTGGTGTTAGTTGTGTTAGGAGTGTTAGTGGTGTTAGTGGTGTTAGGAGTGTTAGTGGTGTTAGTGTTGTTAGGAGTGTTAGTGGTGTTAGGAGTGTTAGTGGGGTAAGGAGTGTTAGGAGTGTTAGGAGTGTCAGTGGTGTTAGGAGTGTTAGTGGTGTTACGAGTGTTACGAGTGTTAGTGATGTTAGTGGTATTAGGAGTGTTGTTGGTGTTAGGAGTGTTAGTTCTGTTAGGATTGTCAGTGGTGTTGGAGTGTTAGTGGAGTTAGGTGTGTTAGTGGTGTTAGGAGTGTTAGAAGTATTAGAGGGGTTAGTGGTGTTAGGAGTGTTAATGGTGTCAGGAGTGTTACGAGTGTTAGTGGTGTTAGTGGTGTTAGGAGTGTTAGTGGTGTTAGGAGTGTTAGTGGTGTTAGGAGTGTCAGTGTTGTTAGGAGTGTTACGAGTGTTAGTGGAGTTAGGTGTGTTAGTGGTGTTCGGAGTGTTAGGAGTGTTAGTGGTATTAGGAGTGTTAGTGTTGTTAGGAGTGTTAGTGGTGTTAGGAGTGTTAGTCGTGTTGGAGTGTTAGTGGTGTTAGGAGTGTTTGGAGTGTTAGTGGTGTTAGGAGTGTTAGTGAAGTTAGGAGTGTTAGTAGTTTTAGGAGTGTTAGTGGTGTTAGGAGTGTTAGTGGAGTTAGGAGTGTTAGTAGTTTTAGGAGTGTTAGTGGAGTTAGGAGTGTTAGTGGTGATAGGAGTGTTAGTGGTGTTAGGAGTGTTAGTGGTGTTAGGAGTGTTAGTGGTGTTAGTGGTGTTAGTGGTGTTAGGAGTGTTAGTGGTGTTAGTGTTGTTAGGAGTGTTAGTGGTGTTAGGAGTGTTAGTCGTGTTAGGGGTGTTAGTGGTGTTAGGAGTGTTTGGAGTGTTAGTGGTGTTAGGAGTGTTAGTGAAGTTAGGAGTTTTAGTAGTTTTAGGAGTGTTAGTGGTGTTAGGAGTGTTAGTGGAGTTAGGAGTGTTAGTGGTGTTAGGAGTGTTAGTGGTGTTAGGAGTGTTAGTGGTGTTAGGAGTGTTAGTGGGGTTAGGTAGGTTAGGAGTGTTAGTGGAATTAGGAGTTGTAGTGGTGTTTGGAGTGTTATTAGTGTTAGGAGTGTCAGTGGTGTTAGGAGTGTTAGTGGTGTTAGGAGTGTTAGTGGTGTTAGGAGTGTTAGTGGTGTTAGGAATGTTAGGAGTGTTAGTGGTGTTAGGAGTGTTAGGAGTGTTAGTGGTGTTAGGCGTGTTAGTGGTGTTAGTAGTGTTAGTGGTGTTAGGAGTGTTAGGAGTATTAGGGGGGTTAGTGGTGTTAGGAGTGTTAGTAGTGTTAGGAGTGTTAGTGGTGTTAGGAGTGTTAGTGGTGTTAGGCGTGTTAGTGGTTTTAGTAGTGTTAGTGGTGTTAGGAGTGTTAGGAGTGTTAGTGGTGTTAGGCGTGTTAGTGGTGTTAGTAGTGTTAGTGGTGTTAGGAGTGTTAGTGGAGTTAGTAGTGTTAGTGGAGTTAGGAGTTTTAGTGGAGTTAGGAGTGTTGGTGGTGTTAGGAGTGTTAGTGGTGTTAGGAGTGTTAGTAGTGTTTGGAGTGTTAGTGGTGTCAGTGGTGTTAGGAGTGTTAGTGGTGTTAGGAGTGTCAGTGGTGTTAGGAGTGTTAGTGGTGTTAGGAGTGTTAGTGGTGTTAGGAGTTTCAGTGGTGTTAGGAATGTTAGTGGTGTTAGGAGTGTTAGTGGTGTTAGGAGTGTTAGTTTTGTTAGGAGTGTTAGTGGTGTTAGGAGTGTCAGTGGTGTTAGGAGTGTTAGTGGTGTTAGGAGTGTAAGTGGAGTTAGGAGTGTTAGTGGTGTTAGGAGTGTTAGTGGTGTTAGGAGTGTTAGGAGTATTAGGGGGGTTAGTGGTGTTAGGAGTGTTAGTAGTGTTAGGAGTGTTAGTGGTGTTAGGAGTGTTAGTGGTGTTAGGATTGTCAGTGGTGTTAGGAGTCTTATGAGTGTTAGTGGTTTTAGTAGTGTTAGGAGTGTTAGTGGGGTTATGAGTGTTAGTGGGGTTAGGAGTGTTAGGAGTGTTATTGGTGTTAGGAGTGTTAGTGGTGTTAGGAGTGTTAATGGTGTTAGGAGTGTTAGTGGTGTTAGGAGTGTTAGTGGTGTTAGGAGTGTTAATGGTGTTAGGAGTGTCAGTGTTGTTAGGAGTGTTAGTGGTTTAGGAGTGTTAGAAGTAGTAATGGGGTTAGTGGTGTTAGGAGTGTTAGTGGTGTTAGGAGTGTTAGTGGTATTAGGAGTGTTAGGGGTGTAATTGGTGTTAGGAGTGTTAGTTGTGTTAGGATTGTCAGTGGTGTTGGAGTGTTAGTGGAGTTAGGTGTGTTAGTGGTGTTAAGAGTGTTTTGAGTATTAGGGGGGTTAGTGGTGTTAGGAGTGTTAGTGGAGTTAGGCGTGTTAGTGGTGTTAGGCGTGTTACTGGTGTTTGGAGTGATAGTGGTGTTAGTTGTGTTAGTGGTGTTAGGAGTGTTAGTGGTGTTAGGCGTGTTAGTGGTGTTAGTAGTGTTAGTGGTGTTAGGAGTGTTAGTGGAGTTAGTAGTGTTAGTGGAGTTAGGAGTTTTAGTGGAGTTAGGAGTGTTGGTGGTGTTAGGAGTGTTAGTGGTGTTAGGAGTGTTAGTAGTGTTAGGAGTGTTAGTGGTGTCAGTGGTGTTAGGAGTGTTAGTGGTGTTAGGAGTGTCAGTGGTGTTAGGAGTGTTAGTGGTGTTAGGAGTGTTAGTGGTGTTAGGAGTTTCAGTGGTGTTAGGAATGTTAGTGGTGTTAGGAGTGTTAGTGGTGTTAGGAGTGTTAGTGGTGTTAGGAGTGTTAGTGGTGTTAGGAGTGTCAGTGGTGTTAGGAGTGTTAGTGGTGTTAGGAGTGTAAGTGGAGTTAGGAGTGTTAGTGGTGTTAGGAGTGTTAGTGGTGTTAGGAGTGTTAGTGGTGTTAGGAGTGTTAGTAGTGTTAGGAGTGTTAGTGGTGTTAGGAGTGTTAGGAGTGTTAGTGGTGTTAGGCGTGTTAGTGGTGTTAGTAGTGTTAGTGGTGTTAGGAGTGTTAGGAGTATTAGGGGGGTTAGTGGTGTTAGGAGTGTTAGTAGTGTTAGGAGTGTTAGTGGTGTTAGGAGTGTTAGTGGTGTTAGGCGTGTTAGTGGTTTTAGTAGTGTTAGTGGTGTTAGGAGTGTTAGGAGTGTTAGTGGTGTTAGGCGTGTTAGTGGTGTTAGTAGTGTTAGTGGTGTTAGGAGTGTTAGTGGAGTTAGTAGTGTTAGTGGAGTTAGGAGTTTTAGTGGAGTTAGGAGTGTTGGTGGTGTTAGGAGTGTTAGTGGTGTTAGGAGTGTTAGTAGTGTTAGGAGTGTTAGTGGTGTCAGTGGTGTTAGGAGTGTTAGTGGTGTTAGGAGTGTCAGTGGTGTTAGGAGTGTTAGTGGTGTTAGGAGTGTTAGTGGTGTTAGGAGTTTCAGTGGTGTTAGGAGTGTTAGTGGTGTTAGGAGTGTTAGTGGTGTTAGGAGTGTTAGTGGTGTTAGGAGTGTTAGTGGTGTTAGGAGTGTCAGTGGTGTTAGGAGTGTTAGTGGTGTTAGGAGTGTAAGTGGAGTTAGGAGTGTTAGTGGTGTTAGGAGTGTTAGTGGTGTTAGGAGTGTTAGGAGTATTAGGGGGTTAGTGGTGTTAGGAGTGTTAGTAGTGTTAGGAGTGTTAGTGGTGTTAGGAGTGTTAGTGGTGTTAGGATTGTCAGTGGTGTTAGGAGTCTTATGAGTGTTAGTGGTTTTAGTAGTGTTAGGAGTGTTAGTGGGGTTATGAGTGTTAGTGGGGTTAGGAGTGTTAGGAGTGTTATTGGTGTTAGGAGTGTTAGTGGTGTTAGGAGTGTTAATGGTGTTAGGAGTGTTAGTGGTGTTAGGAGTGTTAGTGGTGTTAGGAGTGTTAATGGTGTTAGGAGTGTCAGTGTTGTTAGGAGTGTTAGTGGTTTAGGAGTGTTAGAAGTAGTAATGGGGTTAGTGGTGTTAGGAGTGTTAGTGGTGTTAGGAGTGTTAGTGGTATTAGGAGTGTTAGGGGTGTAATTGGTGTTAGGAGTGTTAGTTGTGTTAGGATTGTCAGTGGTGTTGGAGTGTTAGTGGAGTTAGGTGTGTTAGTGGTGTTAAGAGTGTTTTGAGTATTAGGGGGGTTAGTGGTGTTAGGAGTGTTAGTGGAGTTAGGCGTGTTAGTGGTGTTAGGCGTGTTACTGGTGTTTGGAGTGATAGTGGTGTTAGTTGTGTTAGTGGTGTTAGGAGTGTTAGTGGTGTTAGGCGTGTTAGTGGTGTTAGTAGTGTTAGTGGTGTTAGGAGTGTTAGTGGAGTTAGTAGTGTTAGTGGGTTAGGAGTTTTAGTGGAGTTAGGAGTGTTTGGTGGTGTTAGGAGTGTTAGTGGTGTTAGGAGTGTTAGTAGTGTTAGGAGTGTTAGTGGTGTCAGTGGTGTTAGGAGTGTTAGTGGTGTTAGGAGTGTCAGTGGTGTTAGGAGTGTTAGTGGTGTTAGGAGTGTTAGTGGTGTTAGGAGTTTCAGTGGTGTTAGGAATGTTAGTGGTGTTAGGAGTGTTAGTGGTGTTAGGAGTGTTAGTGGTGTTAGGAGTGTTAGTGGTGTTAGGAGTGTCAGTGGTGTTAGGAGTGTTAGTGGTGTTAGGAGTGTAAGTGGAGTTAGGAGTGTTAGTGGTGTTAGGAGTGTTAGTGGTGTTAGGAGTGTTAGGAGTATTAGAGGGGTTAGTGGTGTTAGGAGTGTTAGTAGTGTTAGGAGTGTTAGTGGTGTTAGGAGTGTTAGTGGTGTTAGGATTGTCAGTGGTGTTAGGAGTGATATGAGTGTTAGTGGTTTTAGTAGTGTTAGGAGTGTTAGTGGGGTTATGAGTGTTAGTGGGGTTAGGAGTGTTAGGAGTGTTATTTGTGTTAGGAGTGTTATTGGTGTTAGGCGTGTTAATGGTGTTAGGAGTGTTAGTGGTGTTAGGAGTGTTAGTGGTGTTAGGAGTGTTAATGGTGTTAGGAGTGTCAGTGTTGTTAGGAGTGTTAGTGGTTTAGGAGTGTTAGAAGTAGTAATGGGGTTAGTGGTGTTAGGAGTGTTAGTGGTGTTAGGAGTGTTAGTGGTATTAGGAGTGTTAGGGGTGTTATTGGTGTTAGGAGTGTTAGTTGTGTTAGGATTGTCAGTGGTGTTGGAGTGTTAGTGGAGTTAGGTGTGTTAGTGGTGTTAAGAGTGTTTTGAGTATTAGGGGGGTTAGTGGTGTTAGGAGTGTTATTGGTGTTAGGAGTGTTAGTGGTGTTAGGAGTGTTAATGGTGTTAGGAGTGTTAGTGGTGTTAGTGGTGTTAGTGGTGTTAGGAGTGTTAGTGGTGTTAGTGTTGTTAGGAGTGTTAGTGGTGTTAGGAGTGTTAGTCGTGTTAGGGGTGTTAGTGGTGTTAGGAGTGTTTGGAGTGTTAGTGGTGTTAGGAGTGTTAGTGAAGTTAGGAGTGTTAGTAGTTTTAGGAGTGTTAGTGGTGTTAGGAGTGTTAGTGGAGTTAGGAGTGTTAGTGGTGATAGGAGTGTTAGTGGTGTTAGGAGTGTTAGTGGTGTTAGTGGTGTTAGTGGTGTTAGGAGTGTTAGTGGTGTTAGTGGTGTTAGGAGTGTTAGTGGTGTTAGGAGTGTTAGTGGTGTTAGGAGTGTTAGTGGGGTTAGGTAGGTTAGGAGTGTTAGTGGAATTAGGAGTTGTAGTGGTGTTTGGAGTGTTATTAGTGTTAGGAGTGTCAGTGGTGTTAGGAGTGTTAGTGGTGTTAGGAGTGTTAGTGGTGTTAGGAGTGTTAGTGGTGTTAGGAATGTTAGGAGTGTTAGTGGTGTTAGGAGTGTTAGGAGTGTTAGTGGTGTTAGGCGTGTTAGTGGAGTTAGGAGTGTTACTGGTGTTAGGAGTGTTAGGAGTATTAGGGGGTTAGTGGTGTTAGGAGTGTTAGTAGTGTTAGGAGTGTTAGTGGTGTTAGGAGTGTTAGTGGTGTTAGGAGTGTTAGGAGTGTTAGTGGTGTTAGGAGTGTTAGGAGTGTTAGTGGTGTTAGGCGTGTTAGTGGAGTTAGGAGTGTTACTGGTGTTAGGAGTGCTAGTGGTGTTTGGAGTGATAGTGGAGTTAGGAGTCTTAGTGGTGTTAGTGGTGTTAGTGGTGTTAGGAGTGTTAGTGGTGTTAGGAGTGTTAGTAGTGTTAGGAGTGTTAGTGGTGTCAGTGGTGTTAGGAGTGTTAGTGGTGTTAGGAGTGTCAGTGGTGTTAGGAGTGTTAGTGGTGTTAGGAGTGTTAGTGGTGTTAGGAGTTTCAGTGGTGTTAGGAGTGTTAGTGGTGTTAGGAGTGTTAGTGGTGTTAGGAGTGTTAGTGGTGTTAGGAGTGTTAGTGGTGTTAGGAGTGTCAGTGGTGTTAGGAGTGTTAGTGGTGTTAGGAGTGTTAGTGGTGTTAGGAGTGTTAGTGGTGTTAGGAGTGTTAGTGGTGTTAGGAGTGTTAGTGGTGTTAGGAGTGTTAGTGGTGTTAGGAGTGTTAGTAGTGTTAGGAGTGTTAGTGGTGTTAGGAGTGTTAGTGGTGTTAGGAGTGTCAGTGGTGTTAGGAGTGTTAGTGGTGTTAGTGGTGTTAGTGGTGTTAGGAGTGTTAGTGGTGTTAGGAGTGTTAGTGGGGTTAGGAGTGTTAGGAGTGTTAGTGGTGTTAGGAGTGTTAGTGGTGTTAGGAGTGTTAGTCGTGTTAGGAGTGTTAGTGGTGTTAGGAGTGTTAGTGGTGTTAGGAGTGTTAGTGGTGTTAGGAGTGTCAGTGGTGTTAGGAGTGTTAGTGGTTTAGGAGTGTTAGAAGTAGTAATGGGGTTAGTGGTGTTAGGAGTGTTAGTGGTGTTAGGAGTGTTAGTGGTATTAGGAGTGTTAGGGAGTGTAAGTGGTGTTAGGAGTGTTAGTTGTGTTAGGATTGTCAGTGGTGTTGGAGTGTTAGTGGAGTTAGGAGTGTTAGTGGTGTTAAGAGTGTTTTGAGTGTTAGGGGGGTTAGTGGTGTTAGGAGTGTTAGTGGTGTTAGGCGTGTTAGTGGTGTTAGGGCGTGTTAGCTGGTGTTAGGAGTGTTAGTGGTGTTAGTCGTGTTAGTGGAGTTAGGAGTGTTAGTGGTGTTAGGAGTGTTAGTGGTGTTAGGAGTGTTAGTGGAGTTAGGAGTGTTAGTGGTGTTAGTGGTGTTAGTGGAGTTAGGAGTTTTAGTGGAGTTAGGAGTGTTGGTGGTGTTAGGAGTGTTAGTGGTGTTAGGAGTGTTAGTAGTGTTAGGAGTGTTAGTGGTGTCAGTGGTGTTAGGAGTGTTAGTGGTGTTAGGAGTGTCAGTGGTGTTAGGAGTGTTAGTGGTGTTAGGAGTGTTAGTGGTGTTAGGAGTGTCAGTGGTGTTAGGAATGTTAGTGGTGTTAGGAGTGTTAGTGGTGTTAGGAGTGTTAGTAGTGTTAGGAGTGTTAGTGGTGTTAGGAGTGTCAGTGGTGTTAGGAGTGTTAGTGGTGTTAGGAGTGTACGTGGTTAGGGTGTTAGTGGTGTTAGGAGTGTTAGTGGTGTTAGGAGTGTTAGTGAGTATTGGGGGTTAGTGGTGTTAGGAGTGTTAGTAGTGTTAGGAGTGTTAGTGGTGTTAGGAGTGTTAGTGGTGTTAGGATTGTCAGTGGTGTTAGGAGTGATATGAGTGTTAGTGGTTTTAGTAGTGTTAGTGAGTGTTAGTGGTGTTATGAGTGTTAGTGGTGTTAGGAGTGTTAGGAGTGTTATTTGTGTTAGAGTGTTATTGGTGTTAGGCGTATTAGTGGTGTTAGGAGTGTTAGTGGTGTTAGGAGTGTTAGTGGTGTTAGGAGTGTTAGTGGTGTTAGGAGTGTCAGTGTTGTTAGGAGTGTTAGTGGTTTAGGAGTGTTAGAAGTAGTAATGGGGTTAGTGGTGTTAGGAGTGTTAGTGGTGTTAGGAGTGTTAGTGGTGTTAGGAGTGTTAGGGGTGTTAGTGGTGTTAGGAGTGTTAGTGGTGTTAGGAGTGTTAGGAGTGTTAGTGGTGTTAGTGGTGTTAGTGGTGTTAGGAGTGTTAGTGGTGTTAGGAGTGTTAGTGGTGTTAGGAGTGTTAGTGGTGTTAGGAGTGTTAGTGGTGTTAGTGGTGTTAGGAGTGTTAGTGGTGTTAGGAGTGTTAGTGGTGTTAGGAGTGTTAGTGGTGTTAGGAGTGTTAGTGGTGTTAGGAGTGTTAGGAGTATTAGTGGGGTTAGTGGTGTTAGGAGTGTTAGTGGTGTTAGGAGTGTTAGTGGTGTTAGGAGTGTTAGGAGTGTTAGTGGTGTTAGGAGTGTTAGGAGTGTTAGGTGTTGGAGTGGAGTTAGGGGTGTTAGTGGTGTTAGGGTGTTTAGTGTTAGGAGTGTTAGTGGTGTTAGGAGTGTTAGTGGTGTTAGGAGTGTTAGAAGTATTAGGGGTGTTAGGAGTGTTAGTGGTGTTAGGAGTGTTAGGAGTGTTAGAAGTATTAGGGGGGTTAGTGGTGTTAGGAGTGTTAGTTGTGTTAGGATTGTCAGTGGTGTTGGAGTGTTAGTGGTGTTAGGAGTGTTAGTGGTGTTAGGAGTGTTAGTGGTGTTAGGAGTGTTAGGATTGTTAGAAGTATTAGGGGGGTTAGTGGTGTTAGGAGTGTTAGTGGTGTTAGGAGTGTTAGTGGTGTTAGGAGTTGTAGTGGTGTTAGGAGTGTTAGTGGTGTTAGGGGTGTTAGTGGTGTTAGGAGTGTTAGTTTGACCAGGGCCCTACTATCCTCCCTATGTTCCATCCCCCTCAGCCAGAGCATATGGTCTACACCCAGAGGGGGTGATGCAACGTATGGATTTAACATATGGACATAATGGATTCTTTGTCTGTCCATTGGTGCTATTAGCCGAATGCTGTGTGTGACTTTATTGACGTGACTAAGGCCAGCAGCCACAGTCAGAAACATAAGGATACAGAGTAATGCAAACAGTGGGCCATGTTGGCTCAAAAAGGTCCAAGGCAATCAACATGGAATATAATTGTGAGCCAAAATGGTGCCCATTGGAGTTTAGATTCTCAAAGTATACACACGCAAAAACACACGCAAGCAAGCACGCACACACACACACAAATACACAAACACACACACAAACATGCAAACGCACTGGTGTGTTGTTGCTGTATTCTGCCTCCCCCTCCACACGTGTAAATGTGAATCCCCTCCCGCCACACCGGATGTTCATCAACCGTTACCATGGTCACCATGGAACATTCGATGGGGTTCCCAGGGCGACAGCTTGGGAATCTCGCATGGAACGTCATTTGGTAGAGATGGGGGGATGGGGGGTGAGAGATGAAAGAGGGAGACAGATAGGAGAAGGGGTGGCAGAGGAGAGGTGGAGGAAGATGAGAGGAGAGAGGGGAGAGAGGAGAGGGGGAGAGGAGAGAGAGGGAGGCAGAGGAGAGGAGAGAGAGGGAGAGAGGAGAGGAGAGGAGAAGGGGAGAAAGAGGAAGAGGAGATGAGAGAGAGGGAGAGAGGAGAGGAGAGGAGAAGGGGAGAAAGAGGAAGAGGAGATGAGAGAGAGGGAGAGAGGAGAGGAGAGGAGAAGGGGAGGAAGAGGAGAGGAGAGAGAGGGAGAGAGAGAGGAGACGGGGAGAAAGAGGAGAGGAGAGACAGATGGGAAGTGAGAGGATAGATGGGATGAAAGAAGAGAGGAATCGTGAAAATAACGAACATAGTGTACGTAAGAGGCACAGAAGGAGGGGAAAAAGACTGATAAATAGGAGATATGGGGTAGAAAAGAAAAAGTGGAAAGAGATTCGATTATAGTAAAAGGGGGAATACAATATATAGAGAATATACTAAGACATGAAAACATATAGGGATATAAGAAGAAAAAAAGGTATAGACCAGAGGTATAGACCATATAGACCAGAGGTATAGACCATATAGACCAGAGGTATATACCATATAGACCAGAGGTATATACCATATAGACCAGAGGTATAGACCATATAGACCAGAGGTATATACCATATAGACCATATAGACCAGAGGTATATACCATATAGACCAGAGGTATATACCATATAGACCAGAGGTATAGACCATATAGACCAGAGGTATAGACCATATAGACCAGATGTAAAGACCATATAGACCAGAGGAATATACCATATAGACCAGAGGTATAGACCATATAGACCAGAGGTATATACCATATAGACCAGAGGTATAGACCATATAGACCATATAGACCATATAGACCAGAGGTATATACCATATAGACCAGAGGTATATACCATATAGACCAGAGGTATATACCATATAGACCAGAGGTATAGACCATATAGACCATATAGACCATATAGACCAGAGGTATATACCATATAGACCAGAGGTATATACCATATAGACCAGAGGTATAGACCATATAGACCATATAGACCATATAGACCAGAGGTATAGACCATATAGACCAGAGGTATAGACCATATAGACCATATAGTCCATATAGACCATATAGACCAGAGGTATATACTATATAGACCAGAGGTATAGACCATATAGACCAGAGGTATAGACCATATAGACCAGAGGTATAGACCATATAGACCAGAGGTATATACCATATAGACCAGAGGTATAGACCATATTGACCAGAGGTATAGACCATATAGACCAGAGGTATAGACCATATAGACCAGAGGTATAGACCATATAGACCAGAGGTATAGACCATATAGACCAGAGGTATAGGCCATATAGACCATATAGACCAGAGGTATATACCATATAGACCAGAGGTATATACCATATAGACCAGAGGTATATACCATATAGACCAGAGGTATAGACCATATAGACCAGAGGTATAGACTATATAGACCATATAGACCATATAGACCAGAAGTATAGACCATATAGACCATATAGACCAGAGGTATATACCATATAGACCAGAGGTATAGACCATATAGACCAGAGGTATAGACCATATAGACCAGAGGTATAGACCATATAGACCAGAGGTATAGACCATATAGACCAGAGGTATATACCATATAGACCAGAGGTATAGACCATATAGACCAGAGGTATAGACCATATAGACCAGAGGTATAGACCATATAGACCAGAGGTATATACCATATAGACCAGAGGTATATACCATATAGACCAGAGGTATAGACCATATAGACCAGAGGTATAGACCATATAGACCATATAGACCATATAGACCAGAGGTATAGACCATATAGACCAGAGGTATAGACCATATAGACCAGAGGTATATACCATATAGACCAGAGGTATAGACCATATAGACCAGAGGTATAGACCATATAGACCAGAGGTATATACCATATAGACCAGAGGTATATACCATATAGACCAGAGGTATAGACCATATAGACCAGAGGTATAGACCATATAGACCATATAGACCATATAGACCAGAGGTATAGACCATATAGACCAGAGGTATATACCATATAGACCAGAGGTATATACCATATAGAACAGAGGTATAGACCATATAGACCAGAGGTATATACCATATAGACCAGAGGTATAGACCATATAGACCAGAGGTATAGACCATATAGACCAGAGGTATATACCATATAGACAAGAGGTATAGACCATATAGACCAGAGGTATATACCATATAGACCAGAGGTATAGACCATATAGACCAGAGGTATATACCATATAGACCAGAGGTATAGACCATATAGACCAGAGGTATAGACCATATAGACCAGAGGTATATACCATATAGACCAGAGGTATAGACCATATAGACCAGAGGTATAGACCATATATACCAGAGGTATAGACCATATAGACCAGAGGTATAGACCATATAGACCATATAGACCATATAGACCAGAGGTATAGACCATATAGACCATATAGACCATATAGACCATATAGACCAGAGGTATAGACCATATAGACCAGAGGTATAGACCATATAGACCAGATGTATAGACCATATAGACCAGAGGTATAGACCATATAGACCAGAGGTATAGACCATATAGACCATATAGACCAGAGGTATAGACCATACAGACCAGAGGTATAGACCACATAGACCATATAGACCATATAGACCAGAGGTATATTTCATATAGACCAGAGGTATAGACCATATAGACCAGAGGTATATACCATATAGACCAGAGGTATAGACCATATAGACCAGAGGTATAGACCATATAGACCAGAGGTATAGACCATATAGACCAGAGGTATAGACCATATAGACCAGAGGTATAGACCATATAGACCAGAGGTATAGACCATATAGACCAGAGGTATATACCATATAGACCAGAGGTATATACCATATAGACCAGAGGTATATACCATATAGACCAGAGG
Source organism: Coregonus clupeaformis (assembly GCF_020615455.1). Taxonomy (NCBI): domain Eukaryota; kingdom Metazoa; phylum Chordata; class Actinopteri; order Salmoniformes; family Salmonidae; genus Coregonus; species Coregonus clupeaformis. The sequence goes on along the minus strand of NC_059199.1, from coordinate 60,569,444 downwards.
TATATACCTTATAGACCAGAGGTATAGACCATATAGACCAGAGGTATAGACCATATAGACCAGAGGTATAGACCATATAGACCAGAGGTATATACCATATAGACCAGAGGTATATACCATATAGACCAGAGGTATATACCATATAGACCATATAGACCATATAGACCATATAGACCAGAGGTATATACCATATAGACCAGAGGTATAGACCATATAGACCAGAGGTATAGACCATATAGACCAGAGGTATAGACCATATAGACCAGAGGTATAGACCATATAGACCAGAGGTATATATCATATAGACCAGAGGTATAGACCATGTAGACCAGAGGTATAGACCATATAGACCAGAGGTATATACCATATAGACCAGAGGTATAGACCATATAGACCAGAGGTATAGACCATATAGACCAGAGGTATAGACCATATAGACCAGAGGTATATACCATATAGACCAGAGGTATAGACCATATAGACCAGAGGTATAGACCATATAGACCAGAGGTATAGACCATATAGACCAGAGGTATAGACCATATAGACCATATAGACCAGAGGTATATACCATATAGACCAGAGGTATAGACCATATAGACCATATAGACCAGAGGTATAGACCATATAGACCAGAGGTATAGACCATATAGACCAGAGGTATATACCATATAGACCAGAGGTATATACCATATAGACCAGAGGTATAGACCATATGGACCAGAGGTATATACCATATAGACCAGAGGTATATACCTTATAGACCAGAGGTATAGACCATATAGACCAGAGGTATAGACCATATAGACCAGAGGTATAGACCATATAGACCAGAGGTATATACCATATAGACCAGAGGTATATACCATATAGACCAGAGGTATATACCATATAGACCATATAGACCATATAGACCATATAGACCAGAGGTATATACCATATAGACCAGAGGTATAGACCATATAGACCAGAGGTATAGACCATATAGACCAGAGGTATAGACCATATAGACCAGAGGTATAGACCATATAGACCAGAGGTATATATCATATAGACCAGAGGTATAGACCATGTAGACCAGAGGTATAGACCATATAGACCAGAGGTATATACCATATAGACCAGAGGTATAGACCATATAGACCAGAGGTATAGACCATATAGACCAGAGGTATAGACCATATAGACCAGAGGTATATACCATATAGACCAGAGGTATAGACCATATAGACCAGAGGTATAGACCATATAGACCAGAGGTATAGACCATATAGACCAGAGGTATAGACCATATAGACCATATAGACCAGAGGTATATACCATATAGACCAGAGGTATAGACCATATAGACCATATAGACCAGAGGTATAGACCATATAGACCAGAGGTATAGACCATATAGACCAGAGGTATATACCATATAGACCAGAGGTATATACCATATAGACCAGAGGTATAGACCATATGGACCAGAGGTATATACCATATAGACCAGAGGTATATACCTTATAGACCAGAGGTATAGACCATATAGACCAGAGGTATAGACCATATAGACCAGAGGTATATACCATATAGACCAGAGGTATATACCATATAGACCAGAGGTATATACCATATAGACCAGAGGTATATACCATATAGACCATATAGACCATATAGACCATATAGACCAGAGGTATATACCATATAGACCAGAGGTATAGACCATATAGACCAGAGGTATAGACCATATAGACCAGAGGTATAGACCATATAGACCAGAGGTATAGACCATATAGACCAGAGGTATATATCATATAGACCAGAGGTATAGACCATGTAGACCAGAGGTATAGACCATATAGACCAGAGGTATGTACCATATAGACCAGAGGTATAGACCATATAGACCAGAGGTATAGACCATATAGACCAGAGGTATAGACCATATAGACCAGAGGTATATACCATATAGACCAGAGGTATAGACCATATAGACCAGAGGTATAGACCATATAGACCAGAGGTATAGACCATATAGACCAGAGGTATAGACCATATAGACCATATAGACCAGAGGTATATACCATATAGACCAGAGGTATAGACCATATAGACCATATAGACCAGAGGTATAGACCATATAGACCAGAGGTATAGACCATATAGACCATATAGACCAGAGGTTTATACCATATAGACCAGAGGTATAGACCATATAGACCAGAGGTACATACCATATAGACCAGAGGTATATACCATATAGACCAGAGGTATATACCATATAGACCAGAGGTATAGACCATATTGACCAGAGGTATATAACATATAGACCAGAGGTATAGACCATATTGACCAGAGGTATATACCATATAGACCAGAGGTATATACCATATAGACCAGAGGTATATACCATATAGACCATATAGACCATATAGACCATATAGACCAGAGGTATATACCATATAGACCAGAGGTATAGACCATATAGACCAGAGGTATAGACCATATAGACCAGAGGTATATACCATATAGACCAGAGGTATAGACCATATAGACCAGAAGTATAGACCATATAGACCAGAGGTATAGACCATATAGACCAGAGGTATAGACCATATAGACCAGAGGTATAGACCATATAGACCAGAGGTATAGACCATATAGACTATATAGACCAGAGGTATATACCATATAGACCAAAGGTATAGACCATGTAGACCAGAGGTATAGACCATATAGACCAGAGGTATATACCATATAGACCAGAGGTATAGACCATATAGACCAGAGGTATAGACCATATAGACCAGAGGTATATACCATATAGACCAGAGGTATAGACCATATAGAACAGAGGTATAGACCATATAGACCAGAGGTATAGACCATATAGACCAGAGGTATAGACCATATAGACCATATAGACCAGAGGTATATACCATATAGACCAGAGGTATAGACCATATAGACCAGAGGTATAGACCATATAGACCAGAGGTATAGACCATATAGACCATATAGACCAGAGGTATAGACCATATAGACCAGAGGTATAGACCATATAGACCAGAGGTATAGACCATATAGCCCAGAGGTATATACCATATAGACCAGAGGTATATACCATATAGACCAGAGGTATAGACCATATAGACCAGAGGTATAGACCATATAGACCAGAGGTATAGACCATATAGACCAGAGGTATAGACCATATAGACCAGAGGTATAGACCATATAGACCATATAGACCAGAGGTATAGACCATATAGACCAGAGGTATAGACCATATAGACCAGAGGTATAGACCATATAGACCAGAGGTATAGACCATATAGACCAGAGGTATAGACCATATATACCATATAGACCAGAGGTATAGACCATATAGTCAAGATGTATATACCATATACAGTTGAAGTCAGAAGTTTACATACACATAGGTTGGAGTCATTAAAACTTGTTTTTCAACCACTCCACAAATTTCCTGTTAACAAACTACAGTTTTGGCAAGTTGGTTAGGGACATCTACTTTGTGCCTGACACAGGTAATTTTTCCAACCATTTTTTACAGACAGATTATTTAACTTATAATTCATTGTATCACAATTCCAGTGGTTCAGAAGTTTACATACACTAAGTTGACTGTGCCTTTAAACAGCTAGGAAAATTCGAGAAAATGATGTCATGGCCTTAGAATCTTCTGATAGGCTAATTGACATCATTTTAGTCAATTGGAGGTGTACCTGTGGATGTATTTCAAGGCCTACCTTCAAAATCAGTGCCTCTTTGTTTGGCATCATGGGAAAATAAAAATAAATCAGCCAAGACCTCAGAAAAAAACAATGGTAGACCTCCACAAGTCTGGTTCATCCTTGGAAGCAATTTCCAAACGTCTGAAGGTACAAACAATAGGTTCATCTGTACAAACAATAGTACGCAAGTATAAACACCATGGGACCACACAGCCGTCATACTGCACAGGAAGGAGACGTGTTCTGTCTCCTAGAGATGAACGTACTTTGGTGCGAAAAGTGCAAATCAATCCCAGAACAACAGCAAAGGACCTTATGAAGATCTTGGAGGAAACAGGTACAAAAGTATCTATATCCACAGTAAAACAAGTCCTATCTAGTCCTGTGTAGCTCAGTTGGTAGAGCATGGCGCTTCCAACGCCAGGGTTGTGGGTTCGATTCCCACGGGGGACCAGTATGGAGAAGAAAAAAAAAAATATATATGCACTCACTAACTGTAAGTCGCTCTGGATAAGAGTGTCTGCTAAATGACTCAAATGTAAATATCGACATAACCTGAAAGGCCGCTCAGCAAGGAAGAAGCCACTGCTCCAAAACCGCCATAAAAAAGCCAGACTACGGTTTGCAACTGCACATGGGGACAAAGATCGTACTTTTTGGAGAAATGTCCTCTGGTCTGATGAAACAAAAATAGAACTGTTTGGCCATAATGACCATCGTTATGTTTGGAGGAAAAAGGAGGTACTTGCAAGCCGAAGAACACCATCCCAACCGTGAAGCACAGGGGTTGCAGCACCATGCTGTGGGGGTGCTTTGCTGCAGGAGGGACTGGTGCACTTCATGAGGAAGGAAAATTATGTGGATATATTGAAGCAACATCTCAAGACATCAATCAGGAAGTTAAAGCTTGGTCGCAAATGGGTCTTCCAAATGGACAATGACCCCAAGCATACTTCCAAAGTTGTGGCAAAATGGCTTATGGACAACTAAGTCAAGGTATTGGAGTGGCCATCACAAAGCCCTGACCTCAATCCTATAGAAAATGTGTGGGCAGAACTGAAAAAGCGTGTTAGAGCAAGGAGGCCTACAAACCTGACTCAGTTACACCAGCTCTGTTAGGAGGAATGGGCCCAAATTCACCCAACTTATTGTGGGAAGCTTGTGGAAGGCTACCCGACACTTTTTACCCAAGTCAAACAATTTAAAGGCAATGCTACCAAATACTAATTGAGTGTATGTAAACTTCTGACCCACAGGGAATGTGATGAAATAAATAAAAGCTGAAATAAATCATTCTCTCTACTATTATTCTGACATTTCACATTCTTAAAATAAAGTGGTGATCCTAACTGACCTAAGACATGGAATTTTTACTAGGATTAAATGTCAGGAATTGTGAAAAACTGAGTTTAAATGTATTTGGCTAAGGTGTATGTAAACTTCCGACTTCAACTGTAGACCATATATTGAACAGATGTATATACCATATAGGCTTGAAGTATACAGTGAGGGAAAAAAGTATTTGATCCCCTGCTGATTTTGTACGTTTGCCCACTGACAAAAACATGATCAGTCTATAATTTTAATGGTAGGTTTATTTGAACAGTGAGAGACAGAACATCAGCAAAAATATCCAGAAAAACTAATGTAAAAAATGTTATAAATTGATTTGCATTTTAATTAGGGAAATAAGTATTTGACCCCTCTGCAAAACATGACTTAGTACTTGCTGGCAAAACCCTTGTTGGCAATCACAGAGGTCAGACATTTCTTGTAGTTGGCCACCAGGTTTGCACACATCTCAGGAGGGATTTTGTCCCACTCCTCTTTGCAGATCTTCTCCAAGTCATTAAGGTTTCGAGGCTGACGTTTGGCAACTCAAACCTTCAGCTCCCTCCACAGATTTTCTATGGGATTAAGGTCTGGAGACTGGATAGGCCACTCCAGGACCTTAATGTGCTTCTTCTTGAGCCACTCCTTTGTTGCCTTGGCTGTGTGTTTTGGGTCATTGTCATGCTGGAATACCCATCCACAACCCATTTTCAATGCCCTGGCTGAGGGAAGGAGGTTCTCACCCAAGATTTGACGGTACATGGCCCCGTCCATCGTCCCTTTGATGCGGTGAAGTTGTCCTGTCCCCTTAGCAGAAAAACACCCCCAAAGCATAATGTTTCCACCTCCATGTTTGACGGTGGGGATGGTGTTGTTGGGGTCATAAGCAGCATTCCTCCTCCTCCAAACACGGCGAGTTGAGTTGATGCCAAAGAGCTCGATTTTGGTCTCATCTGACCACAACACGTTCACCCAGTTCTCCTCTGAATCATTCAGATGTTCATTGGCAAACTTCAGACGGGCATGTATATGTGCTTTCTTGAGCAGGGGGACCTTGCGGGCACTGCAGGATTTCAGTCCTTCACGGCGTAGTGTGTTACCAATTGTTTTCTTGGTGACTATGGTCCCAGCTGCCTTACATTTACATTTACATTTTAGTCATTTAGCAGATGCTCTTATCCAGAGCGACTTACAGTTAGTGAGTGCATACATTATATTTTTTCATACTGGCCCCCCGTGGGAATCGAAACCCACAACCCTGGCGTTGCAAACGCCGTGCTCTACCAACATCCCTGCCGGCCATTCCCTCCCCTACCCTGGACGACGCTGGGCCAATTGTGCGCCGCCCCATGGGTCTCCCGGTCGCGGCCGGCTACGACAGAGCCTTGAGATCATTGACAAGATCCTCCCGTGTAGTTCTGGGCTGATTCCTCACCGTTCTCATGATCATTGAAACTCCACGAGGTGAGATCTTGCATGGAGCCACAGGCTGAGGGAGATTGACAGTTATTTTGTGTTTCTTCCATGTTGCGAATATTCGCACCAACTGTTGTCACCTTCTCAACAAGCTGCTTGGCGATGGTCTTGTAGCCCATTCCAGCCTTATGTAGGTCTACAATCTTGTCCCTGACATCCTTGGAGAGCTCTTTGGTCTTGGCCATGGTGGAGAGTTTGGAATCTGATTGATTGATTGCTTCTGTGGACAGGTGTCTTTAATACAGGTAACAAACTGAGATTAGGAGCACTCCCTTTAAGAGTGTGCTCCTAATCTCAGCTCGTTACCTGTATAAAAAAGACACCTGGGAGCCAGAAATCTTTCTGATTGAGAGGGGGTCAAATACTTATTTCCCTCATTAAAATGCAAATCAATTTATAACATTTTTTACATGCGTTTTCTGGATTTTGTTGTTGTTATTCTGTCTCTCACTGTTCAAATTAACCTACCATTAAAATTATAGACTGATCATTTCTTTGTCAGTGGGCAAACGTACAAAATCAGCAGGGGATCAAATACTTTTTTCCCTCACTGTACACCATATTGACCATATAGCCCAGAGGAATAGACTATACAGCCCAGAGGTATTTACCATATAGCCCAGAGGAATAGAACATATAGTCCAGAGGTATAGACCATATAGCCAGAGGTATAGACCATATAGCCAGAGGTATCCAGGCTCTGTCGTAGCCGGCCGCGACCGGGAGATCCATGGGGCGGCGCACAATTGGCCCAGCGTCGTCCAGGGTAGGGGAGGGAATGGCCGGCAGGGATGTAGCTCAGTTGGTAGAGCATGGTGTTTGCAACGCCAGGGTAGTGGGTTCGATTCCCACGGGGGGCCAGTATGAAAATGTAGGAGGAAAATTATGAAGATGAGGGATGAAGGAGAGGAGTGAGGGATGAAGGAGAGGAGTGAGGGATGAGGAATAGGGGAGCAAGGAGTGAAGGATAGGATCGAGGGATGGAGGAGAGGAGTGAGGGATGAAGGAGAGGGATGAAGGATAGGATCGAGGGATGAAGGAGAAGAGTGAGGGATGAGGAATAGGGGAGCAAGGGGTGAAGGAGAGGAGTGAGGGATGAAGGATAGGATCGAGGGATGGAGGAGAGGAGTGAGGGATGAGGAATAGGGGAGCAAGGGGTGAAGGAGGGGATGAAGGATAGGATCGAGGGATGAAGGAGAGGAGTGAGGGATGAAGGAGGGGAGTGAGGGATGAAGGAGAGGAGTGATGGATGAAGGACAGGATCGAGGGATGAAGGAGAGAAGTGAGGGATGAAGGATAGGATCGAGGGATGAAGGAGAGGAGTGAGGAATGAGGAATAGGGGAGCAAGGGGTGAAGGAGAGGAGTGAGGGATGAGGAATAGGGGAGCAAGGGATGAAATGGAGAGGAAGAAGGACCCAGTTGCCATGGCAATATGATCGACTCTCATTCGACTCTTTTGTCTCGAGGGTCAACTGTCGATCCTACCTGCATAATAAACCTTATACACAACCATGCACACACACACACACACACACACATGCCCAAACACACACACACACACACACACACACACACACATGCACATACACGCACATGCACACGCACACACACACACACACACATCCATAAACACACATAACATGCAAACAATTACAACACACACACACACAAACACACAACACACAGGCACATACAAACTTACAGTATATTTAGAAACACATAAACTCAAATATTTTATACACACAAACCCAAATATAAACACTCTGAGCCCAACATTCATTGAAAAAACAACAGTTTGGCTGAGTCAGTTTGTCTCTCTCTCTCTCTCTCTCTCTCTCTTTGTCTCTGTCTCTGTCTCTCTGTCTTTCTCTGTCTCTCAATTCAATTCAATTTCAATTCAATAGACTTTATTGACATGGCAAGTTAAATTGTCAAAATATACATATAACAAAAATGGTGGGACCAACAGCAATAATAATAGTAGTAGTGGAAATGGGATTACCATTAACAGCAACTACAACAACAATATTAATGAGAATAACAATACATTAAAGCAATAGTAGTCGACCAGTCTCAACATGACTGAGAGGACACATGACATAGTATGACAGCCAAAACAAAACCAAAATGGGAAATATAATTGACATAACATTACACTTTTCACTGGCTATCCCTCAGGTTGTGGCAGGAGGACACATTTTGGCTTTTCACCCAATAAATATTTGATTTTTCATCTTTTATAGTTTCAAATTCTTTGCACTGAATGATAATACATATTCTCTTAGGTCTGTGTGTTTGTCACAGTGTAATAGGAAATGCAGCTCTGTCTCTACCTCTCCCCGGGGGCAGAGTGAGCACAGCCTGTCCTCTCTGGGCAGCCAGGTTTGCCTGTGACGACCGGTCTCTATAGCCAGACTGTGCTCACTGAGTCTGTACCTAGTCATTGTTTTCCTCAGTTTTCTATCAGTCACAGTGGTCAGATAGTCTGCCACCATGTACTGTCTGTTTAGAGCCAAATAGCATTGAAGTTTACTTTGATCTTTAGTGGTGTCTTTCCAATTGGTGATATATTTTTATTTTTGCTTTGTGATGATTTGTTTGGGCCAGATTTTCTGAGTGCTGTCCTGAGGCTCTATGAGGTTGGTTTGGGTTAGTGAACTGAGCCTCAGAACCAGCTGGCTGAGGGGACTCTTCTCTTGTTTCATCTCTTGACATAGTGGAGCTGTGTGATGGAATGTTTTGGGCTCACTTGTTTTTAGGAATGTTTTGGGGTCACTTGTTTTTAGATGGTTGTAAAATTTGATGGCTCTTTTTTCTATTAGAATAAGGAGGGGGTATTGGCCCAATTCTGCTCTACATGTGTTATTTTGAGTTTTTCTTTGCACTTACAATACAGTCTTGCAAAACTCTGCATGCAGCATTTCGATTGGATGTTTGTCCCATTTGGTAAATTCATTATTAGAGAGCGGACCCCATACTTCGCTGCCATACAGAGCAATTGGTTCTATAACTGATTGGAACATTTTGAGCCAGATTCTAATTGGAATTTCGATTTATTTTAATGTTCCTTTTAATGGCATAGAATGCTCTAATGGCTTAGAATTCTCTATCTCTCTCTCTCTCTCTCTCTCTCTCTCTCTCTCTCTCTCTCTCTCTCTCTCTCTCTCTCTCTGTCTCTCTCTGTCTCTCTCTGTCTCTCTGTCTCTCTGTCTCTCTCTCAACTCAATTCACTTCAAAGGGCTTTATTGGCATGGGAAATATATGTTAACATTGCCAAAGCAAGTGAAGTAGATAATAAACAAAAGTGAAATAAACAATAAAAAATGAACAGTAAATATTACACTCACAAAAGTTCCAAAGGAATAAAGACATTTCAAATGTCATATTATGTCTATATACAGCGCCGGAGAAGATGGCTGCCGTTTTACAGCCCTCTAACCATTTGTACTATTATGTGTCTTTTTCCGCGTTATTTGTAATTTATTTTGTACATAATGTTTCTGCCATCGTCTCTGATAACCAAAAAGAGCTTCTGGATATCAGGACAGCGATTACTCACCTCGTATTGGACGAAGATTTTTTCTTCAACGAGGCGGCGGCGAAGGATATCATGCAGACACCCGACAAGGCCCAAATCCCCGTCATTCGCGTGAGGAAGAGACGGAGATATCGTGGACGTAGATCGGGGTGCCTTGTAAGGATCCGACGGCGAGCGAGTAAACTGCCTCTTCCATCAATCCTATTAGCCAATCTTCAATCACTGGATAACAAATTGGATGACCTAAGATTACGGTTATCCTACCAACGGGACATTAAAAACTGTAATATCCTATGTTTCACCGAGTCGTGGCTGAACGACGACAATGATAACATACAGCTAGCGGGCTATACGCTACATCGGCAGGATAGAACGGCTGACTCCGGTAAGACAAGGGGTGGCGGTCTGTGTATATTTGTAAACAACAGCTGGTGCACAAAATCAAATACTAAGGAAGTCTCAAGGTTTTGCTCGCCTGAGGTAGAGTATCTTATGATAAGCTGTAGACCACACTATTTACCAAGAGAGTTTTCATCTATATTTTTCATAGCTGTCTATTTACCGCCACAAACCAATGCTGGCATTAAGATTGCACTGAATGAGTTGTACAAGGCCATAAATCAACAGGAAAACGCTCATCCAGATGCAGCACTCCTAGTGGCCGGGGACTTTAATGCAGGGAAACTTAAATCCGTTCTACCTAATTTCTACCAGCATGTTAAATGTGCAACCAGAGGAAAAAAACTCTAGACCACCTTTACTCCACACACAGAGACGCATACAAAGCTCTCCCTCGCCCTCCATTTGGCAAATCTGACCATAACTCTATCCTCCTGATTCCTGCTTATAAGCAAAAACTAAAGCAGGAAACACCAGTGACTCGGTTAATAAAAAAGTGGTCAGATGACGCAGATGCTAAGCTACAGGACTGTTTTGCTAGCACAGACTGGAACATGTTCCGGGATTCTTCAGACAGCATTGAGGAGTACACCACATCAGTCACTGGCTTCATCAATAAGTGCATCGATGATGTCGTCCCCACAGTGACCGTACGTACATACCCCAACCAGAAGCCATGGATTACAGGAAACATCCGCACTGAGCTAAAGGGTAGAGCTGCCGCCTTCAAGGAACGGGACTCTAACCCGGACGCTTATAAGAAATCCCGCTATGCCCTCCGACGAACCATCAAACAGGCAAAGAGTCAATACAGGGCTAAGATTGAATCGTACTACACTGGCTCTGACGCTCGTCGGATGTGGCAGGCCTTGAAAACTATTACAGACTACAAAGGGAAGCACAGCCGCGAGCTGCCCAGTGACACAAGCCTACCAGACGAGCTAAACCACTTCTATGCTCGCTTCGAGGCAAGCAACACTGAAGCATGCATGAGAGCACCAGCTGTTCCGGATGACTATGTGATCACGCTCTCCGTAGCCGATGTGAGTAAGACTTTTAAGCAGGTCAACATTCACAAGGCCGCAGGGCCAGACGGATTACCAGGACGTGTACTCCGAGCATGTGCTGACCAACTGGCAAGTGTCTTCACTGACATTTTCAACATGTCCCTGACTGAGTCTGTAATACCAACATGTTTCAAGCAGACCACCATAGTCCCCGTGCCCAAGGACTCTAAGATAACCTGCCTAAATGACTACCGACCCGTAGCACTGACGTCTGTAGCCATGAAGTGCTTTGAAAGGCTGGTCATGGCTCACATCAACAGCATTATCCCAGAAACCCTAGACCCACTCCAATTTGCATACCGCCCCAACAGATCCACAGATGATGCAATCTCTATTGCACTCCACACTGCCCTTTCCCACCTGAACAACAGGAACACCTACGTGAGAATGCTATTCATTGACTACAGCTCAGCATTCAACACCATAGTGCCCTCTAAGCTCATCACTAAGCTAAGGATCCTGGGACTAAACACCTCCCTCTGCAACTGGATCCTGGACTTCCTGACGGGCCGCCCCCAGGTGGTAAGGGTAGGTAACAACACATCTGCCACACTGATCCTCAACACGGGGGCCCCTCAGGGGTGCGTGCTCAGTCCCCTCCTGTACTCTCTGTTCACCCATGACTGCATGGCCAGGCACGACTCCAACACCATCATTAAGTTTGCAGACGACACAACAGTGGTAGGCCTGATCACCGACAACGATGAGACAGCCTATAGGGAGGAGGTCAGAGACCTGGCCATGTGGTGCCAGGACAACAACCTCTCCCTCAACGTGACCAAGACAAAGGAGATGATTGTGGACTACAGGAAAAAAAAGAGGACTGAGCACGCCCCCATTCTCATTTTTTCCTTCATCTGCTAATGTTACATTTGGACTATACATTATCACAAGAAAACATCTTCATTTGCCAAATATGGGCCAAGAAAGACGTGTCATGAGTGCTATCTGTAATGGTATAACTTTAATTATGTTAATGTTACATTTTCACTGTACAGTGCATTCGGAAAGTATTCAGACCCCTTGACTTTCTCCACATTTTGTTACGTTACAGCCTTATTCTAAAATGGACTAAATAGTTTCCCCCCCCCCTCATGAATCTACACACAATACCCAATAATGACAAAGCAAAGACAGGTTTTTAGAAATTGTTGCAAAATTATAACAAATTAAAAACTGAAATATCACATTTAAATACGTATTCAGACCTTTACTCAGTACTTTATTGAAGCAACTTTGGCAGCGATTACAGCCTTGAGTCTTCTTGGGTATGACGCTACAAGCTTGGCACACCTGTATTTGGGGAGTTTCTCCAATTCTTCTCTGCAGATCCTCTCAAGCTCTGTCAGGTTGGATGGGGAGCGTCGCTGCACAGCTAATTTCAGGTCTCTCTAGAGATGTTCAATCGGGTCCGGGCTCTGACTGGGCCACTCAAGGACATTCAAAGACTTGTCCCGAAGCCACTCCTGCGTTGTCTTGGCTGTGTGCTTAGGGTCATTGTTCTGTTGGAAGGTGAACCTTTGCCCAAGTCTGAGGTCCTGAGCGCTCTGGAGCAGGTTTTCATCAAGGTTCTCTCTGTACTTTGCTCCGTTCATCTTTCCCTCGATCCTGACTAGTCTCCCAGTCCCTGCCACTGAAAATCATCACCACATCATGATGCTGCCACCACCATGCTTCACTGTAGGGACGGTGCCAGGTTTCCTCCAGACGTGACACTTGGCATTCAGGCCAAAGAGTTAAATCTTGTTTCTCATGGCCTGAGAGTCCTTTATGTGCCTTTTGGCAAACTCCAAGCAGGCTGTCATGTGCCTTTTACTGAGTAGTGGCTTCCGTCTGGCCATTCTACCATAAAGGCCTGATTGGTGGAGTGCTGCAGAGATGGTTGTCCTTCTGGAAGGTTCTCCCATCTCCACAGAGGAACTCTGGAGCTCTGTCAGAGTGGCCATAGTGCCCTTCTCCCCTGATTGCTCTGTTTGGTCGGGTGGCCAGCTCTAGGAAGAGTATTGGTGGTTCTAAACTTCTTCCATTTAAGAATGTTGGAGGCCAATGTGTTCTTGAATTCCTTCAATGCCGCAGAAATGTTTTGGTACCCTTCCCCAGATCTGTGCCTCGACACAATCCTGTATCGGAGCTCTACGGACAGTTCCTTTGACCTCATGGCTTGGTTTTTGCTCTGACATGCACTGTCAACAGTGGGACCTTATGTAGACAGGTGTGTGCCTTTCCAAATCATGTTTCAATCAATTGAATTTACCACAATCAAGTTGTAGAAACATCTCAAGGATGATCAATGGAGCTTAATTTCGAATCTCATTGCAAAGGGTCTGAATACTTATGTAAATAAGGTATTTCTGTTTTTTATTTTATTTGCAAAAATTTGGACAATCCTGTTTTCGCTTTGTCAGTATGGGGTATTGTGTGTAGAATGATGAGGGGAAATGTAATTTAAGTCATATTAGAATAAGGCTGTAACGTAACAAAATGTGGAAAAAATGAAGGGGTCTGAATACTTTCCAAATGCACTGTACAGTGAGAGAGAGAAATATTTGATCCCTTGCTGATTTTGTATGTTTGCCCACTGACAAATACATGATCAGTCTATAATTTTAATGGTAGGTTTATTTGAACAGTGAGAGACAGAATAACAACAACAAAATCCAGAAAAACACATGTCAAGAATTTTATAAATTCATTTGCATTTAATGAGGGAAATAAGTATTTGACCCCTCTGGAAAACATGACTTAGTTTGCTCTGTTGTTTTATTAATTATTTCCAATGTGTTAAGTAATTATCTTTTTATTTTATTTTTTGTATATATTTTTTATATTGACTATTAAAACATTAAATCTACTTGCATTGAAGCCACTCAACATTTACATTACATTCAGTCATCTAACAGACTCCCATCCAGAGTGAGCCACAGAAGCAACCAGGGTCAACGCCCTGCTCACGGGCACGTTGACAGATCTCCCACAAGCTCAAAAACGGGGACCCGAACTAGCAAGTATGTCTACTTCACCGTCAGCCCATTTTATAGGTAAACTGCAGGGTAATACAAAAGTTGTATTTTTTTTAAAGATCCAATACGTAATATTGTACAGTTATCATTATTAGATTTGAGTCCAGAGAGTCCAGAAAAGTATCTTCAATGAGACATTGCAGGGATCTAGTTTGCGGACTTACTATAAAACATGAGTCATCGTCATACATGGACACCTTTGTTTTTAAGCCTTGGATTTCTAATCCTCTAATGGTGTTATTTGATCTGATTTTAATAGCTAGCATTTCGATGGCCATAACGAATAGATATGGTGACAGCGGACACCCTTGTTGAACTCCTCTTGACAATTCAAAACTCTCTGAGAAGTAGCCGCTATTTACTATTTTACACCTGGGGTTGCTATACATTTTATAAGAGACTCAACAAAATTGAAAAAATCCAGACATTTAAAAATAAAATCCAGTCTTACTTGATCAAAGGCCTTTTCAAAATCCGCTATAAATGCCAGGCCTGGCTTCCTAGATGATTAATGTTTTTCTATTGTTTCCAGTACTTATCTTATATTATCTCCAATGTATCGTCCATGTAAAAAACCTGTCTGATCAGGATGAACAACATCTGGTAGAACCTTTTTAATTCTGAGTGCTATGCATTTCGCTAGTATTTTTGCATCACATTAAAGTGTAAAAGGCCTCCAGTTTTTTTAGATAGACTGGATCTTTATATTTGCCATTTGGGTCTTGTTTTAATAACAGTGAAGTAATTCTCTTTTTTTCCCTCATGATTTGGTTCGGTCTAATTGTGTTGCTGTCCTGGGTCTGTTTGTGTTTGTGAACAGAGCCCCAGGATCAATCAATAAATCAATCAATTTTATTTTATATAGCCCTTCTTACATCAGCTAATATCTCGAAGTGCTGTACAGAAACCCAGCCTAAAACCCCAAACAGCTAGTAATGCAGGTGTAGAAGCACGGTGGCTAGGAAAAACTCCCTAGAAAGGCAAAACCTAGGAAGAAACCTAGAGAGGAACCAGGCTATGAGGGGTGGCCAGTCCTCTTCTGGCTGTGCCGGGTGGAGATTATAACAGAACCATGCCAAGATGTTCAAAAATGTTCATAAGTGACAAGCATGGTCAAATAATAATCAGGAATAAATCTCAGTTGGCTTTTCATAGCCGATCATTAGAGTTTAAAACAGCAGGTCTGGGACAGGTAGGGGTTCCATAACCGCAGGCAGAACAGTTTAAACTGGAATAGCAGCAAGGCCAGGCGGACTGGGGACAGCAAGGAGTCACCACGGCCGGTAGTCCCGACGTATGGTCCTAGGGCTCAGGTCTCTCAGTTGGCTTTTCATAGCCGATCATTTAGAGTTGAAAACAGCAGGTCTGGGACAGGTAGGGGTTTCGTAGCCGCAGGCAGAACAGTTGAAACTGGAATAGCAGCAAGGCCAGGCGGACTGGGGACAGCAAGGTGTCATCATGCCCGGTAGTCCTGACGTATGGTCCTAGGGCTCAGGTTCTCAGAGAGAAAGAGAGAACGAGAGAATTAGAGAGAGCATACTTAAATTCACACAGGACACTGGATAAGACAGGAGAAGTACTCCAGGTATAACCAACTAACCCCAGCCCCCCGACACATAAACTACTGCAGCATAAATACTGGAGGCTGAGACAGGAGCGGTCCGGAGACACTGTGGCCCCATCCGAAGAAACCCCCGGACAGGGCCAAACAGGAAGGATATAACCCCACCCACTCCGCCAAAGCACAGCCCCCGCACCACTAGAGGGATATCCCCAACCACCAACTTACAATCCTGAGACAAGGCCGAGTATAGCCCACAGAGGTCTCCACCACAGCACAAACCAAGGGGGGGGCGCCAACCCAGCTTGCTTAGGGGACTGTTCTCCAGGTTCATCTCTCTGTAGGTGATGGCTTTGTTATGGAAGGTTTGGGAGTCGCTTCCCTTTAGGTGGTTGTAGAATTTAACAGATATTTTCTGGATTTTGATAATTAGCTGGTTATTGGCCTAATTCTGCTCTGCATGCATTATTTGGTGTTTTACGATGTACATGGAGGATATTTTTGCAGAATTCTGCATGCAGAGTCTCAAGTTGGTGTTTGTTCCATTTTGTGAATTTTTGGTTGGTGAGCGGACCCCAGACCTCACAACCATAAAGGGCAATGGGTTCTATAATTGATTCAAGTATTTCTAGCCAGATCCTAATTTGGATGTCGAATTTTATGTTCCTTTTGATGGCGTCTCGATCTTTCTCTTTCTCTCATACCCCTTGTTCTTCCTCTTCCCCTTCTCTCTCTCTCCTCCCCCTCTCTCGTTTTCTCTCTCTCTCTCTTTCTCACTTTCTCTACTCCCCCTCTCTCCTGCCCTATATTCATATCTAATCTGGCCCAGTCTGATTTCTTGTCCGACTCCAATAATCTTGTCAAGACAGATGGCACACTCACACACACACACACACACACACACGCAAACGCACACGCACACACACACACACACACACACAAACACACACACACACACTCTCTCTCTCTCTCTGTGACCCAGATTGGATTGGCGTGAAGTTGATTTCGTTACGTTTGGCTCTGTCACACTTCCCGAAGCCTCTCCCTCCTCCAGACTCCTGATCCCAACAGGATTAGCAACAGGGACGATAACAGGTTTAGAGATGAGGTGGAAGTAAGACCCTGGTTTAGATTTGGGGTGGGAGGGAGACCCTGGTTTAGATTTGGGGTGGGAGGGAGACCCTGGTTTAGAGATGAGGTGGGAGGGAGAACCTGGTTTAGAGATGGGGTGGGAGGGAGACCCTGGTTTAGAGATGGGGTGGGAGGGAGACCCTGATTTAGAGATGAGGTGGGAGGGAGACCCTGGTTTAGAGATGAGGTGGGAGGGAGACCCTGGTTTAGAGATGGGGTGGGAGGGAGACCCTGGTTTAGAGATGAGGTGGGAGGGAGAACCTGGTTTAGAGATGGGGTGGGAGGAAGACCCTGGTTTAGAGATGAGGTGGGAGGGAGACCCTGGTTTAGATATGGGGTGGGAGGGAGACCCTGGTTTAGAGATGGGGTGGGAGGAAGACCCTGGTTTAGATATGGGGTGGGAGGGAGACCCTGGTTTAGAGATGAGGTGGGAGGGAGAACCTGGTTTAGAGATGGGGTGGGAGGAAGACCCTGGTTTAGAGATGAGGTGGGAGGGAGACCCTGGTTTAGATATGGGGTGGGAGGGAGACCCTGGTTTAGAGATGGGGTGGGAGGAAGACCCTGGTTTAGATATGGGGTGGGAGGGAGACCCTGGTTTAGAGATGAGGTGGGAGGGAGACCCTGGTTTAGATATGGGGTGGGAGGGAGACCCTGGTTTAGAGATGGGGTGGGAGGACAGGGAGGACAGGGGAGGTGAAGATGGAATGAAAGATAAAGAGAAAAGGCAGAATGGAAGAGGGAGAGAACTGGGAGAAATAGATCGAGGGAGATATTAGGGAAAGTAAGAGAGAGTTAAGGAGAGAAAAAAATATGTAGTGAGATGAAGAGAGAGAGAGAGAGAGAGAGAGAGAGAGAGAGAGAGAGAGAGAGAGAGAGAGAGAGAGAGAGAGAGAGAGAGAGAGAGAGAGAGAGAGAGAGAGAGAGAGAGAGAGAGAGAGAGAGAGAGAGAGAGATAGAGATAGAGATAGAGATAGAGATAGAGATAGAGATAGAGGTAGAGATAGAGGTAGAGAGATAGAGAGAGAGAGATAGAGAGGTAGAGATAGAGAGAGAGACAGAGACAGAGAGAGAGAGAGAGAGGTAGAGATAGAGAGAGAGACAGAGACAGAGAGAGCTCACCATCCTCCCGGCACGCCTAACAAGCTAATCCATTCCATCGAGCTCGGCTGACACACCTCTTTGTCTCATCCTCCCTACTGTGAGATTTGAGAGTGGATGAGTGAGTGAGTGAGTGAGTGAGTGAATGAATGAGTGAGTGAGTGAGCGAGAAAAAGAGAGTGTGCAGGTGAGCGAGAGATGAGGAGAGAAAGAGAGAGAGAGAGAGAGAGAGAGAGAGAGAGAGGTAGAAGTGTAGATGAAAGATAAATGCCAGAGGGAAGAGTTGCCCTTTACTATGATCTGTTACAGATCAGGCTCTGAACCACAGCAAAGGGGAGGCGCGGAGAAGGGGGGGGAGAAGTAGAGAGAAATGGAGTGGAGTCATTCTGCATCATTCTTGCATCCTTCTTGCATCCTTCCAAATGAATAAGAGGAAAAAAGGAGTGGAAGTGTCACGTTCGTTGATTGACGGGTCAAGACCAAGGCGCAGCGTGATATGCATACATGTGTATTTAAACTTAATAAACACAACGACAAAACAATAAACAAAACAAAACGTGAAGTCCAAGGTAGACACAAACAACATACCTTTCACAGAACAAGATCCCACAACCCACTAGTGCCAATAGGCTGCCTAAGTATGGTCCCCAATCAGAGACAACGAGCTACAGCTGCCTCTGATTGGGAACCACACCGGCCAACATAGATCTACACATAATAGAACACCAACATAGAACATACACACCCTGACTCAACATATACGAGTCCCCAGTCAGGGCGTGACAGTACCCCCCCCCCCAAAGGTGTGGACTCCGACCGCACAACATTTACTTAACAGGGTAGGGGCCGGGTGGGCATTCCGCCTCGGAGGCGGATCCGGCTCCGGGCGTGACCACCACCTATTCTCCGCCTCCCTGTTGCGCCCCTGGTCTGGTCTGGACCTCGGCGCGCTGCTTCCCCTCTCCTTCCTCCCACTATACTCCAAGCCCTGTCTGTACCCTGGTGTGGAAGACCCCGAACCTGGAGAGGGGCTGACGTCTGGGTCTGGACTGGAGCCGCTGACCGGAGCTGGACCGGGCACCGGTGGAGCGGACTACTCAGGCTCCGGACTAGAGCCGCTGACCGGATCTGGACTGGACCCCGGTGGAGCGTACTGCTCTGGCTCCGGAGTGGAGCTGCTGACCGGAGCTGGATCAGGCACCGGTGGAGTGGACTGCTCTGGCTCCGGACTGGAGCTGCTGACTGGTGCCGGACCAGGCACCGGTGGAACGGGCACGGGCCGTGCCGGACTGGACACACTCACCACTGGTCTGGTGCGAGGAGCAGGCACGGGCCGAACCGGACTAGGAACATGCACCACTGCCTTGGTGCGAGGAGCAGGAACAGGCCGGGCCGGGCTGGCGACGCGCACCACTGGCTTGGTACGAGGGACAGGAACAGGCCGGACCGGGCTGGCGACGCGCACCACTGGCTTGGTGCGAGGGGCAGGAACAGGCCGGGCCGGGCTGGCGACGCGCACCACTGGCTTGGTGCGAGGAGCAGGAACGGGCCGGACCGGACTGCGAAGGCAGACTGGAGGTCTGGAGCGGAGAGCTGGCACAACCCATCCTGGCTGGCTACCCACTTTCGCACTACACGTGCGGGGCGCTGGCACAGGACGCACTGGGCTGTGCACGCGTACTGGCGATACAGCTCGTAGAACCGGCGCAGGATATGCGGGACCGAGGAGGCGTACTGGAGACCAGGAGCGTTGAGCCGGCACACCCCGTCCTGGCTGGATGCCCATCTTCGCACGGCACGTGCGTGGTGCCAGCACAGGA
The DNA here is from genome assembly GCF_020615455.1 of Coregonus clupeaformis. Classification (NCBI taxonomy): domain Eukaryota; kingdom Metazoa; phylum Chordata; class Actinopteri; order Salmoniformes; family Salmonidae; genus Coregonus; species Coregonus clupeaformis. Next base: position 60,549,261 of record NC_059199.1, on the reverse strand, counting down.
CGTACAGGACTGTGCCGGCACACTGGCGACACAGTACGTAGCTCCGCATAACACGGAGCCTGCCCAGTCACACACCTCCTCACGTGAGTACGGGGAGTTGGCTCTGCTCTAACGCTAGGCTCCGCCAACCACCCTTTTAGCACCCCCCCAACATTTTCTTGGGGCTGTCTCTCGGGCTTCCTCCTCGACCGGCGTCCTCTGCATTGCCGCTGCTCCTCTCTATACCGCGCCTCCACTGTCTCCTCCCAAGGACGGCGATCCATCCCGGCCTGAATCTCCTCCCATGTCCAGGAACCCTTTCCTTCCAGGATCTCCTCCCATGTCCAGGCTGTCTGCTCCTGGACACGCTGCTTGGTCCTCGTTTGGTGGGATCTTCTGTCACGTTCGTTGATTGACGGGTCAGACCAAGGCGCAGCGTGATATGCATATATGTTTAAACTTAATAAACACAACGACAAAACAATAAACAAACCGAAACGTGATGTCCAAGGTAGACACAAACAACATACCTTTCACGGAACAAGATCATACAACCCACTAGTGCCAATAGGCTGCCTAAGTATGGTCCCCAATCAGAGACAACGAGCTACAGCTGCCTCTGATTGGGAACCACACCAGCCAACATAGATCTACACATAATAGAACACCAACATAGAAATACACAACATAGAATATTCACACCCTGACTCAACATATAAGAGTCCCCTGTCAGGGCGTGACAGGAAGCCACTTTAGACTGTTGAAATGTAGCCACAAAAATCCTGTTGCATTACTCCCCAAATCCAATCTATTGATCCACAATAAAATATTTCTTAAATCCCCCATAAAGCTTAAGCCTCCAGTTTCTACACAGTGTCTAGAGCAGGGATGGGCAACTTTGTGAGGAAAACATTTTAGCCCCCCCTTCTTGACAGCGGAGAGAAAAAAAATGTTTTAGTGTACATTTCCTGCAATTCTATACATTTTGCCATGGGGCTTAGAGAAAATGTTGCAGTTTTAAAGCGAGTTTGCTGCAATCCTACAAATGTTTTGCCGTTGGGCGGAGAGAAGATTTAACATTTAACATTTACCAATCTAAAACATTTTAGCTGACATAGACTAATTGAGTGACTGTCAGTGACTGAGGGGGGAAATTGACCGCCAGTCACCCATCCCTGTCCTAGAGGAAGACTTAGTTGGGGTTAGTGGAATAACTTTGACCACCTGAAAAGACACTGGCAAATACCTACATGCAACCCATCAGGTTACCCATCAGGTTAGCCATTGGGGTGGAATTTTTGAGAGGAGGGTAATTCACATCACGTTCAGTTCAGTCTGCTACAAGAGCCCACCCTCCCTACATAACCCACCCCCAACATACTACATCTCCCTGCATAGTACATCTCACTACATAACCCATCCCCCTACATAACCCACCCCCCTACATAACCCATTCCCCTACATAACCCACCCCCCTACATAACCCATTCCCCTACATAACCCACCCCCCTACATAACCCATTCCCCTACATAACCCACCCCCCTACATAACCCATTCCCCTACATAACCCATCCCCCTACATAACTCACCCCCCTACATAACCCACCCCCCTACATAACCCATCCCCCTACATAACCCATCCCCCTACATAACCCATCCCACTACATAACCCATCCCCCTACATAACCCATCCCCCTACATAACCCATCCCACTACATAACCCATCCCCCTACATAACCCATCCCCCTACATAACCCATCCCCCTACATAACCCATCCCCCTACATAACCCATCCCACTACATAACCCATCCCCCTACATAACCCATCCCCCCTACATAACCCATCCCACTACATAACCCATCCCCCTACATAACCCATCCCCCTACATGGTACATCCCACTACATAACCCATCCCCCTACATAACCCATCCCCCTACATAACCCATCCCCCTACATAACCCATCCCACTACATAACCCATCCCCCTACATAACCCATCCCCCTACATGGTACATCCCACTACATAACCCATCCCCCTACATAACCCATCCCCCTACATAACCCATCCCCCTACATAACCCATCCCCCTACATAACCCATCCCCCTACATAACCCATCCCCCTACATAACCCATCCCCCTACATAACCCATCCCCCTACATAACCCATCCCACTACATAACCCATCCCCCTACATAACCCATCCCCCTACATAACCCATCCCCCTACATGGTACATCCCACTACATAACCCATCCCCCTACATAACCCATCCCCTACATAACCCATCCCCCTACATAACCCATCCCCCTACATAACCCATCCCCCTACATAACCCATCCCCCTACATAACCCATCCCCATACATAACCCATCCCCCTACATAACCCATCCCCCTACATAGTACATCCCACTACATAACCCATCCCCCTACATAACCCATCCCCCTACATAACCCATCCCCCTACATAACCCATCCCCTACATAACCTATATAACCCATCTCCCTACATAACCCATCCCCCTACATAACCCATCCCCCTACATGGTACATCCCCCTACATAACCCATCCCCCTACATAACCCATCCCCTACATAACCCATCCCCCTACATAACCCATCCCCATACATAACCCATCCCCCTACATAACCCATCCCCCTACATAACCCATCCCCCTACATAACCCATCCCCCTACATAACCCACCCCCCTACATAACCCATCCCCCTACATAACCCATCCCGCTACATAGTACATCCCCCTACATAACCCATCCCCCTACATGGTACATCCCACTACATAACCCATCCCACTACATAACCCATCCCCCTACATAACCCACCCCCCTACATAACCCATCCCCCTACATAACCCATCCCCCTACATAACCCATCCCCTACATAACCTATATAACCCATCTCCCTACAATTTACATCTCCCTAGAGGGAAAGATGAGAGAGAGGGATCGAGAGAGGGGGAGGGAGAAGGAGGGAGAGAGAGAGAGGAGGGGGGGGACTGTGTATATGGGGGGTGGGAGACCTGAGTTGGGAGGCTACGTGATGTGTGTTGTCATGGTGATATTTTCTCTGTCTCCCACACGCAGAGAGATGGTGGTTTAATTTGTGTGTGTGTGTGTGTGTGTGTGTGTGTGTGTGTGAGAGAGAGAGAGAGAGAGAGAGAGAGAGAGAAGACCATTGTAAATACAACTAATATTTATGTTCATTTATTTTCCCATTTGTACTTTAACTATTTGCACATTGATACAACACTGTATATATACATAATATGACATTTGAAATGTCTTTATTCTTTTGGAACTTCTGAGTGTAATGTTTACTGTTTAATTTATCTATTATCTATTTCACTTGCTTTGGTAATGTTAACATACGTTTCCCATGCCAATAAAGCCCTTAAATTGAATTGAAATTGAGAGAGAGAGAGAGAGAGAGAGAGAGAGAGAGAGAGAGAGAGAGAGAGAGAGAGAGAGAGAGAGAGAGAGAGAGAGAGAGAGAGAGAGAGAGAGAGAGAGAGAGAAGAGAGAGAGAGAGAGAGAGAGAGAGAGAGAGAGAGAGAGAGAGAGAGAGAGAGAGAGAGAGAGAGAGAGAGAGAGAGAGAGAGAGAGAGTTTTTTTTTTTTTTTAAGAACATATATTTTGTAAAAAGAAATAATATTTTGTAAAAATAAAATATATATTTTTTAAATAAATAATATATTTTTTAATAACGTTGTCTGCTAAATTGTATTTGACAGTATGTTCGAATACATATTTCAAATCACATTTTCAAAAACCTGGGATAAATGCATGGGAGTGTATTTGAGTCATTGTATTTCAGTTTTTCAAATACTTTCCAAGTGTATTTCCAAATACATTGAAATATTCAACGACTTGTCTTTAAAAAATAAAAAATACCTGAATACTTACTTTGAATGTATGGGAAAGTAACTGAGATATTTTAAATAGTATTTGAACCCAGATCTGGCACGAATACACGAAAACAAGCTATTAGAAACACACACACACACACACACACACACACACACACACACACACACACACACACACACACACTCACTCACTCACTCACTCACTCACTCACTCACTCACTCACTCACTCTGAGGGATGGATGGGCTGTCTTCCAGACAGTAGGCTCTGCGTCTTCCTGTCTGCGGTTTGGCAGGTCCCAATGCCACCGTGGGGGCAGATGATATGATATATAATGTCACTGTTTCAACTAGTCGTGATAAAATTGCATTGTGATACTTGGTTGTTTCTTTCTAGGCCCCGTAGGGAAACTATAGTCGTTTTCTTACAATCACAGTAGCAAATTCAATAGCTTTGTTGGATCACCTTTGCAAGTGCCAAAGGTAAGAATACATGAATATTGTGACTTTTTCAAATAAATGTTTTGTGACTCAATAAAACTCAGTTGGTGGAAAACAGCTAATTATTTGGTTTGATCTTCAATTTGATGAATGCCTTTCAATTATTTGCTGTTTGTATTATTTACTGCTTTTATTGGAAGTAATGCATATAATTCCTACATGAAGTGAAAATCGAATATTCTCTTGATGTTTTTATTTTTTAATAAATGTGTGTTTGTAGGATTACTGTTCGGAATTTGCTCTAAATATCAAACCTGCTGTCATTTAGTTATCCCTCTTTATCGCTATAGTATAATATAGTATTGTATAGTATTGCATAGTATTGTATAGTATTGCACAGTATTGTATAGTATTGTATTGTATTGTATTGTATATTATAGTATAGTATAGTATAGTATAGTATAGTATTGCATAGTATTGTATAGTATTGCATAGTATTGTATAGTATTGTATAGTACAGTATAGTATTGTATAGTATAGTATAGTATAGTATAGTATAGTATAGTATAGTATAGTATAGTATTTTGTATAGTATAGTATTGCATAGTATTGTATAGTATTGCATAGTATTGCATAGTATTGCATAGTATTGCATAGTATTGCATAGTATTGCATAGTATTGCATAGTATAGTATAGTATAGTATTGTATTGTATTGTATTATATTGCATAGTATTGCATAGTATTGTATAGTATTGCATAGTATTGTATTGTATTGTATTGTATTGTATAGTATAGTATAGTATAGTATAGTATAGTATTGTATTGTATTGTATTGTATTGTATAGTATTGCATAGTATTGCATAGTATTGCATAGTATTGTATAGTATAGTATAGTATTGTATTGTATTGTATTGTATTGTATTGTATTGTATAGTATTGCATAGTATTGCATAGTATTGCATAGTATTGTATAGTATAGTATTGTATTGTATTGTATTGTATAGTATTGCATAGTATTGCATAGTATTGTATAGTATTGTATAGTATTGTATAGTATAGTATAGTATAGTTATAGTATAGTATAGTATAGTATTGTATTGTATTGTACATTTAGCTAATAATTTTGGACCGCAAATGTGAAGTTTTTAAGGTGATCTGTATCTTTAAATCCCATTTAGTTCAGTAGTGTAGCACCATCCAAATAGCTGAGCTAGCTTCTTCACCATTACTGATGTGAAAGAGAGGTCAGTGACGGTTGTTCTGTCTGGGTGAAAGAGAGGTCAGTGATGGTTGTTCTGTCTGGGTGAAAGAGAGGTCAGTGATGGTTGTTCTGTCTGGGTGAACGAGAGGTCAGTGATGGTTGTTCTGTCTGGGTGAAAGAGAGGTCAGTGACGGTTGTTCTGTCTGGGTGAAAGAGAGGTCAGTGATGGTTGTTCTGTCTGGGTGAACGAGAGGTCAGTGATGGTTGTTCTGTCTGGGTGAAAGAGAGGTCAGTGATGGTTGTTCTGTCTGGGTGAACGAGAGGTCAGTGACGGTTGTTCTGTCTGGGTGAAAGAGAGGTCAGTGACGGTTGTTCTGTCTGGGTGAACGAGAGGTCAGTGACGGTTGTTCTGTCTGGGTGAAAGAGAGGTCAGTGATGGTTGTTTTGTCTGGGTGAACGAGAGGTCAGTGACGGTTGTTCTGTCTGGGTGAAAGAGAGGTCAGTGATGGTTGTTCTCTGTTTGTATTTTACAGGGAACATGGAGCTCAGAGTGACTGTCTTCCTCCTCTCAGGTCAGAGCTCACAGAGTGATGTGTGTGTGTGTGTGTCTGTGTGTGTGTGTGTGTGTCTGTGTGAGAGAGAGAGAGCATCTGAAACAATAACACACTCTCCTCCTCTCATGAGTATCAGTTTGTGAAGAAAAAGAAGACCTGGGCTGAAGCTCAGAGTTACTGCAGAGAGAAGTACATTGACCTGGCCACCATAGACAACACAGAGGACATGAACAGACTGAGACAAGTTACTGTTGGTTCCAGTGGTTACAAGGACAGGGCCTGGATAGGGCTTTATGACGACATGAACTGCTGGGAGTGGTCCTTAGACAACAGTGATTACTACCACCGACGGGACTGAGTACGGTAACTGGTATGCAAATGAACCAAACAATTTTAGTTCCAGCCAGTGCTGTGTTGTGATCGAAGACAATGGGTATTGGAATAACAGAAACTGTGCGATAGAATTGTATCCTGTCTGCTATGATGGGGAGAGACAGACAACCGGGCTGAGGCAGCACAGTATGAACTGGGCTGAGGCTCAGAGCTAATGCAGGCAGTAACCACACAGACCTGGCCACGGTGAGGAACCAAACAGAGAACCAGAAGATCCAGGAATTGGTATCTGACTACAGTTTTTCTCAATTGCTAAAACACTAAACCCTATTGTCTGAACCAAATGCTCAGTTGCCTGAACCCACTGATTGAATCAATCACTCTTTTGGCAAAACCATAAGCACTTTTCACCTGTTTAGACACAACTTGCCAACACATTTTCATTGTGATGCACCCGTGCTGCATAATGGTGAGCACATGTGACAAAAGTCAAACACAATTAGAGCACAGGTATCACCACTTGAACACAACAACTCAAAATTGATCACACTTGTGGCTAATGATGTGAGGGAACATATACAGTAAGCCAGTTTAGAGAGCACTGGTTTGTGAGGCCCTACAATTGATAGAAATCTGAGAGGAAGAGTTCGTGTGAGAGGTGGTCGAGGTGGTCAGCGAAGACAAAGAACAGTAATATCTGATGAAATCAGAGCTACTGTGATTGACCATGTTCTTGTCCATGGTATGAGCATGAGGGAGGCTGGACAAAGGGTACAACCAAACATCAGTAGATTCACTGTGTCCACCATAATCCGAAGATTTAGAGAAGAGAACAGGTAATTACCTTTTTTTGACATTATAGTACAGTATGTAAATGTTGACAGCAATTACTGTATGACATACTATATACTGTACCACAGTATACTGTAAGTGAATATATGTTTCAGTACATCACTGTACCAATGTACTGTAGTATTGTAATGGAGGGTTGGTCTAACTGTTTGTAGGCCTAGTATTCCATGTATATTTTTTGTAACTCCATGTTCTCTTTTTGTAGAATTGAAAGACTGCCACATGGGGGTGGGAGGACAGGTATGTTCTCCCCACACCAAGAGACCCTAATTGTTGATATGGTCCGTAAGAAAAATGCCATTAAACTGAGCGAAATTCAGCAGAAGATCATTGAGGACCATTTACATTTTGAGGGTATCAACAGTGTCAGCCTCTCTACTGTTGATCGTGTCCTCAAGCGCAACAGACTGCGCATGAAACAGCTATACAGAGTGCCCTTTGATCGCAACTCAGACAGAGTCAAAGAGCAAAGATTCCCACATTCAATGTTGATTACTCTAAGTAGTGATTTACTGTAGTGGCCTAAATCACTTTTTTCCGTATCACTTACAAAACTATATCTATTTCTACAGAGGGTTTTTCAACTGGATGCAATGGAAAGACCCCATCAATACATCTACATGGATGAAGCTGGGTTTAATCTCACCAAAAGGAGAAGGAGAGGCCGTAATGTGATTGGCCATCGGGCCATTGTTGGTGTTCCTGGGCAGCGTGGTGGCAATGTCACATTATGTGCTGCCATCAGCAATCATGGGGTTGTCCACCATCATGCCAACCTGGGGCCCTACAACACTCACCAGCTCCTCATTTTCCTCAATCACATGCGAGATGCTTTGTTAGGGCAGCAGGATGAGCATCCCATCTATGTTGTTGTTTGGGACAATGTGAGTTTTCACAGAGCCCTCCAGGTTAGAGAGTGGTACAATATGAACCAAGGTTTTATCAATCTTTGCCTTCCACCGTACTCCCCTTTCCTAAACCCCATTGAGGAATTCTTCTCCTCATGGCGGTGGAAGGTATATGAACGCCAACCTTACACCAGGGTAAATCTCCTGCAAGCCATGGGACTTGCCTGTGGTGACATAGGTGTGGAGGCATGCCAAGCCTGGATACGGCATGCCAGGTTTTTTTTCCCCGTTGCCTGGCCAGACAAAATGTGGCCTGTGATGTGGATGAAGTCCTGTGGCCTGACCCAGTACGGAGACATGATGCTGTGGCTGAGTAATGCACTTATTTGTATATTTCTGTACTTTATTTTTACATGGGCTTACTGTACACAAGTGGCAAACGCATAAGATTTCTGTTTGTTTTTACAAGTGCTACATGTAAATGCACAAGATTTCTGTTTTGTGTTTTTGTACAAGTGCTAAATGCACAGTTTTTTTTTGTTTTGCAACATGCATTTAGCCTACAGTGAACAAACAAACATTTATTTCTCCAGCTTCATGTCCTGAGCATTGTGTTTTCTATTTTTCTACGTAGTGTTTAGTGACTGTTCAGTAGTGTTTTTTATTTTGATTGACTCGGGGCACGATTTGACAACATAGTTCAGTTTTGAGCACAGATTGAACTGTTTTGAGGTGAAAGTTTGGTTTTGCAAGAAGAGTCTGAGGTTTTGTGAATGTAGCTTGAAAATTGGGTTTTGTGTTCACAGTTAAGAGAAAAGGAGAGCAGCTTTCAAGAAATGTGTCTTAGCAATCGAGAAAAACTGTAATCAGCACTGTGTTGTCATGTCTGAAGAGACAGGCTTATGGGATGATGTGTCCTGTGGTAATCTATTTCCTTTGTCAAAGCAGCGTACGGAAGCAGCATACGGTGGTCAGGATGAAGATCCACTCTGCTGCTGATATGACCAATCCTCAAGTTGAACAGCAGAGAGAGAGAGAGAGAGAGAGAGAGAGAGAGAGAGAGAGAGAGAGAGAGAGAGAGAGAGAGAGAGAGAGAGAGAGAGAGAGAGAGAGAGAGAGAGAGCAGAGAGAGAGAGAGAGAGAGAGAGAGAGAGAGAGAGAGAGAGAGAGAGAGAGAGAGAGAGAGAGAGAGAGAGAGAGAGAGAGAGAGAGAGAGAGAGAGAGAGAGAGAGAGAGAGAGAGAGAGACAGAGAGAGAGAGAGAGAGAGAGAGAGAGAGAGAGAGAGAGAGAGAGAGAGAGAGAGAGAGAGAGAGAGAGAGAGAGAGAGAGATTGTCCAGATCCGTCTACACTTGTAAGACACAATGCGTGTCTGACTACCTCCGGAGGCGGTCAGGAAGATCTGATCACAAATCAGATCACAATGCGTCTTTTAATCACCTACATCTGTCTGAAAATGTGGGCACAATCAGAATGTGGAGAAGATCAGGAAGAAGGATGCCTGTTAGAACCAGGTATAAACAGGGCTATGTTGCCATGGCGAGGGGAAATAGTAACCTTGCATGAACACCATTTTGATTAATGCTTGTAGCCGGTCTTTCACACACACTCACGCAAACATACAGAGGAGTCTCCCAGGCATTTCAGGGGTAATTATATGTATCTGGGTGTCTGTGTGTAAATATATCTCCTCATAATTCAAATTCACATTTCACCTTATCTGAGCCGATAACACGGCTGGCTCACTTTGACCCTGGGGACCTACGTAGATGTTAATGTTTTGACCCTGGGGACCTACGTAGATGTTAATGTTTTGACCCTGGGGACCTACGTAGATGTTAATGTTTTGACCCTGGGGACCCTACGTGATGTTGTTTGTGTTTTTTTATTTTTCCGGTTTGTCCTTCAGATAATCATCAATAAGAATACGTGGAAATGATCAAAACCTGAGTAAGACAGGAGAAAAACTGGTCGAAAACATTATTTCACACAATAACGACACAATGTTTTTCAACCAGTTTTTTGTGTTAGACAGTGTGTGTAAGTGATTGTGTGTGTTTTCAACCAGTTGTCTTACTGGGCTAGGAAGACAAAGACTAATGGGAAATGGGAGGGGCTCTAGAGCCCTGTAGTCATCTCCCACGTGAATCTAGCCATCATTCTAAGCACCACATTTTATTTTAATCATAAACTTAGCCAGAAATTAAACCACTTTACCTCTAAACGTAACCGTTTAATTTACAATTAATCCTAACCCTAAATTAAAAACAAATACCTCATATACATTCTAAAGTGAGGTCATTTAGGTTAATGTCCAAACACAGTTCATTCTCTTCCTGTTTACTGTTCTCCCATTGGTGTAGCTTCATTCTAACGCTAGGCCTTTACTGCAGCCAGAGATAGTAGAACCATGATGGAGGAGGCTGGGGAACAACCTCTGATTTACTATCAATGTAAAAGAAGGAAACTGGGGCCCGCAGCGGCTCCCCTGGCCACAGATAATCCCATTTAGCGTGACGAAAGACAGGGTTGGTGCACAGGGCCGATAGCAGAGTTGAATTATGACTGTGTTCATCTTCTTTATTTCTCTGTGATTGTCTGGGCTTGTTCGATTCCAACAGGGGACTAGTACGAAGAAGAAGAAACAAAACGAACATGTATGCACTCACCACTGTAAGTCGGACTGGATAAGAACGTCTGCTAATTTACTAAATTTCAAAATGGGAGGAGAATGAAAAGACGTAGAGCTAGGGAAAAGGAGAGAGAGAGAGAGAGAGAGAGAGAGAGAGAGAGAGAGAGAGAGAGAGAGAGAGAGAGAGAGAGAGAGAGAGAGACAGAGAGAGAGAGAGAGAGAGAGAGAGAGAGAGAGAGACAGAGACAGAGACAGAGACAGAGACAGAGACAGAGACAGAGACAGAGACAGAGACAGAGAGAAAGAAAGAGAGACAGAGAGAGAGATAGAGAGAGAGAGAGAGAGAGAGAGAGAGAGAGAGAGAGAGAGAGAGAGAGAGAGCCTGTTCAGTGATGAGCTCCAACGTGATGAAGAACCTGTTCAGCGATGAGCTCCAACGTGATGAGGAGCTTGTTCAGTGAAAGTGTAAGACTGAATGTGAAATTAATTGTCCCAATTAATAAAACACCAGTATTTCAGTGTTCTCTTTTCTTTGGGTTTCTTTCAGCTTATGGAGCAATTTGTTCTTCGTCAACTTATCTTTTATTATACTGTGATGAGCTCCAACATGATGAGGAGCCTGTTCAGTGATGAGCTCCAACGTGATGAAGAACCTGTTCAGCGATGAGCTCCAACGTGATGAGGAGCCTGTTCAGTGATGAGCTCCAAAATGTCAAGAGATTAAATTAATCTTAATTGTTATACAGCTAATGTAATGTTTGATAATCAACAAATAAATAAATAAGCTTTGATTTGACTAGATAAGCTTTGATCGTTTAGTCTCCAAACACGAGTGCCGTGTGTAGGCAAGGCAGAACAAACCAGTAGCCTTATGAGAGGCAGCTCTGCTGAAGAAGACAAAACCAGGAGCCTGTCCCTAGAGATCTCTGGAGTTCATTCATAAAATAAAGACATGACCATTGCATTTGAGTGCTTTTCTTTGACCCCTTCTCCATCTGTCTCTCTCTCTCTGTCTCTGTCTCTGTCTCTGTCTCTGTCTCTGTCTCTGTCTCTGTCTCTGTCTCTCTCTCTCTCTCTCTCTCTCTCTCTCTCTCTCTCTCTCTCTCTCTCTCTCTCTCTCTCTCTCTCTCTCTCTCTCTCTCTCTCTCCTTCTGTATATCTCTCTCCTCCTCCCTCTGTCTCCGTCTCTCTCTCTCCTCCTCCATCTTTATCTGTCTCTCTCTCCTCCTCCATCTGTCTCTCTCTCCTCCTCCCTCTGTCTCTCTCTCTCTCCTCCTCCATGTCTCTGTCTCTCTCTCTCCTCCTCCCTCTGTCTCTCTCTCCTTCTCCCTCTGTCTTTCGACCAACAGACTTAATGATTTTACCTCCACGTTTGATTTGATTAATATAAAAGGCACCAGGCGATCAGGCATGATACAGAAAGTGTGTCCCAAAAGGCAACCTATGGACCCTAGTCAAAGGTAGTGCCCTAGGGCTCTGGAACACAACCAGAGAGACATGTAAATGTATGTTCTACCCTCCTCTGCATTTGCCTTTGGTTTTTCCTCAGTCTGTTGTATCACATCCATCTCTCTGCAAACACTGAGACACACTCAGGGCTGTGATCATTAGTGCCACACCGTAGCAAAACGTTTTACGCCAGAAAGCTAAAATGAGTGTTTGTTATTGGACGAGATCAAGTAGTCTGTCCTTGTGTCCGAATGTTTTCCTCTGTTGGGCGCCTATGATATCATCCTGTATCAAGGACAGGAAGCCTTTCCACACTTTCAGAACACAGACACCATGATCACTATCCACTAGGCACACACTGGATGAATCAACGTTGTTTCCACGTAATTTCAATGAAATGATGTTGAACCAACGTGGAATAGACGTTATCTTGGAGCCATAAAGCAGCCATGCAGCAGGCAAGATATTATATAGCTTGTCTCTTCTTTGTGTGTGTGTGTGTGTGTGTGTGTGTGTGTGTGTGTGTGTGTGTGTGTGTGTGTGTGTGTGTGTGTGTGTGTGTGTGCGTGCGTGCGTGCTGTAAGGCAAGGCTTCAAATTAAAATGCATAATTTTTATGTTCTTTACTTTTTCTGGTATGGAGTTTTTTTTTCCTCCAGGCAGGCTGCAGTGAGGAAAGTGTTGCTGTTCGAGGGGAGCCTGGAAGTTGGGGGTTAGTACGTGTCAACTGAGGCCGTTGAGAGACCATCAGAGACAGTAAGGACCACCTAATTCAGAGTCAACTCCTGCACAGTAAAGGTTCCTCCTGTCCTGTCAACATGACAACCGCCTTGGAAGAACTACAGGAAGAGGTAGTAGGAGAATTGCACACCCTGACTAAAGACAAGTTACTAGACGTATGTGATTTCCTTGACATATCAGGCGAACAGAGAAGAGATGTTCAAGACAAATCCTCGCATATCACTGATGACTCACATTATGATGTTCCTTGAAAGAGAGGAAGTTGCAGAGTTAGAAGATGGCGGCATGTCGGAATTATTGTTACTTAAAGACAAAATGACAGAGATGATCAGTGGCATAGATAGCAAGACAGGGCAAACTGACCATGATATTGAAACAGCCAGAACACATCACAGAATAGAGGGACTGAGAACTGTAACCCCACAACAAGGGGTGGGAACTGAGCAGAGTACTGCAGACCAAGCCAGTGATTCTCTGCGCCAGCCCCAACCCCTGCCCATCTTCAGAGGAGCATGCAGCTCTCACCCAGTGCACAGCCCGGCTCATACTGGCGCAAAGAGTTAAAAATTTCTGGTCAGATAGGTGAACCGGGCCAGAAAGATAAACTGACTTTTTCCAGCCTTGCCCATCAGATTGAGAATGGACTTAACAGAGGCTATCCTGAGGTAGAAATAGTAGACGAGTAATCAGGGCTATTTCTCCAGGCTCACAGCTACGCAGCTACTTGGAAGGTAAACCCCAGCTAACTCTTCCCACACTTAGATGCATCCTGCGTTCCCACTTCCAAGAGAAGAGTGCAACAGAGCTTTACAAACAGCTAGCTTCAGAAGCACAGCATAGCAAGGAGACCCCTCAAAGCTTCCTGATGCGCGTCTTAGATTTGAGGCAGAAAGTACTATTTGCGTCCCAGGAGTCAGAATCAGGGCTTAAGTATGACCCTGCTCTAGTCCAGCGCATGTGTTTACACACAGTCCTTACAGGTCTCCAGGAGTGACAGTATCAGGATAGACATGCAGCCTCTCCTGCTTGATAGCGAAACATCAGATGAGGTTTTGCTAGAGAAGCTTAACATTGCTTGTGCTAATGAGATAGAAAGACGAAACAAAAAGCGTTTTAATGCCCCACAGCCTGCTACAACTGTAAGTGTAGTTCAGTTAGAAGATACGCCATCTGCAAAGTGTCCTGTGAAGGAAGCCAAAGCTAAGATACCATGAGAACTGTTAACAGAGTTAGCTGAACTTAAGACAGGTGTAGCTTCCCTAAAAGGTCTCAGTGCAGAGATTGCTCAGATTAAGGAGACATTACAGCAGCCTATGTTTCAGTCATCGCCTTATGCCCATGCCCCACTTCCAGTTAGGAGGCCAGATAGGGACCCCCAGCCACCTGTTTCCCAGCAGCAGTATTACAGCAACTACAGTCAGCCCCAAGCACCTGACCCTGCGCAGTATCAATATGCACCTAACCTGTATACCAACCGCTCTGCTCAAGCTCCAAGGAGGTGTTTTGTCTGCCAGCAGGCCAGAACAGATGCACGCTGCACACACTGCTTCCGATGTGGGAGTGGGGAACATTTTCAAGCTGGATGTAAAATCCGGGGAGTCAGACCATCCAAAGAGGCCCCCTTTAAACGGGAAGGGTTACCGCTGAGGGACAAGTGTTAACCGTAGCTACCAAAAAAGTCCCAGAAATGTGCAAATTGTGCCAGAGAAGATTCATTTGAGAACCTGAAACAATGTTCATCATGTAAAGAGACACTGTACTGTTCCAAAGGATGTCAAAACCAACATTGGACTAAACATAAGGAAAAATGCACTCACCTGAAAATGGACTCTACCTGTGAAAAGCTTTCCTGTACAGAAGAAAATGCCCACTCTTTACCATCCCTAGCTCAAGGTTGCCACCCCCATAAGGTCACCTCGCTAGTCGGTAGACAGTGCCTTGTTGAGTGTCACCTGAATCGCCACCACCTCCAAGCTCTATGGGACACAGGCTCTCAGGTATCGGTCATTGATGAACGATGGAAAGCGGAATCTCTCCCAAACGCAAGGCTGAGGGATGTTTCAGAAATTCTGGACTCACCTGATGATCTAAGATTGACGGCAGCAAATGGGACTGAAATGCCGTACCTGGGATGGATTGAAACAACTTTTTCGGGCTAGCCTCTGAAACTGACCAAACGAAGGAACTGATCATCCCAGTGCTGGTAATGAAAGGCTGTCACCTATCTCATCCCATCATAGGTTTCAATGTTATTGAGCACATCCTGACAATGACCGAAAAGACTAAACGGTACAGTACAGTGAAAAAGCTTTCCCAAGCCTCAAAAGAAATAAGGTGAGGGCTTTTATACAGGCTGTTAGCGCAGAACAGACAGATGAATACGCAGTGAAGACCAAGAAAGAGAAGGTTGCTGTACCAAAACACAGTAGCATTCAGATTGAGTGCCGGGTAGCTTCCCAGCCTTTCAAAGATGACATGACAATGCTTTTCCAGCCAGACCTGAACCCGCGGTGGCCAGATGAACTTGAGTTCTTTGACACACTAGTCAGAGTTAAGAAAGGTGTTTTTCCAGTTGTCATGCTTGATGTCTCTAACCCCACTGACCACGACATTGCCCTGCTAGGACGCACCATAATCGGTACAGTACAAACCATTATGACTGTGTTACCTGCCCAAGTCTTTGAAAAAGCTGTCACCCCAGCCACAGTGAATCACACTAGTGTTCAAACTCCATGTACTGCTACTGAACAGTGGGATCCACCAGTAGGTTTAAGTCACCTAACCGAAGAACAGAGAGAGGTTGTTAGGAAAATGCTTAGAGAAGAGTGTCACTCCTTCTCCAGATCAGACAATGACATTGGCTGCATTGAACGATTGAAAATGACTATTTCTCTAAAGGACTCTGAACCAGTCAAGCGCACATACATGTCAGTGCCCAGGCCACTGTATCAGGAGATGAAGGGTTACCTTCATGACCTCATAGCCCAGGGTTGGGTTAGGAAGTCAAACTCTTCATATTCTTCACCTGTCGTGTGCGTTAGGAAGAAGGGACGGGACCCTCCGGTTGTGTATAGATTACAGAGACCTGAACAGAAAGACACATCCCGACCGCCAGCCCATCCCTCGGGTCCAGGACATCATGGACAGTTTAGGTGGTAATTCCTGGTTCTCCCTTTTAGATCAGGGAAAGCATATCACCAAGGGTTCATCTCTGAAGAAAGCAGATCACTGACAGCATTTGTGACCCCATGGGGACTCTATGAGTGGATACGTATGCCATTCGGCCTCATGAACGCTCCTGCAGCTTTTCAGCGTTGTATGGAGGAATGTTTGGAAGGGCTCGGGACAACATCTGCATTCCTTATCTGGACGACACGCTAGTTTTCAGTAAAACTTTCGACAGCCATGTGAATGATGTGCAAAAGGTTTTGCAGCGTCTCAGAGAGTATGGCATCAAACTCAAGCCAAGTAAGTGTGATCTCTTTAAACCCCCAGGTCCGTTATTTGGGCAGAATAGTGTCTGCAGACGGCAGCAAAGTTGACCCAGCCGATTTTGAAGCAGTAAGAGCATTGAAAGAGTCAGACCACAGACTGTGGGCCAGCTCAGAAAAATGCTTGGTTTACTCACTTACTACAGACAGTACATCAAAGACTTTTCTAGGAGGGCCAGCTGTCTGTATGACCTCCTGAAAGCAGATTCAGAGAAATTACCTGACCACCCACGGAAAGCAAAAACAAAGAAAGTAAGTCATGTGGTGCCCTCAAACAAGCCAATCCTGTGGACTGACCAGCATCAACAGGCACTTGAACAGCTGATTGAGTGTCTGCTTCACCCACCAGTCTTAGGTTTCCCTGACTTCACTCAGCCATTTGTTGTACACACTGATCGCGTCACACCAAGGCTTGGGAGCAGTTCTTTATCAAGAGCAAGATGGGAAGCTTAGGGTCATTGCTTATGGCTCTCGAACCTTAACAGCAGCTGAGAAGAACTATCACTACCACTCTGGCAAGCTAGAATTTCTAGCTCTAAAATGGGCAATCACTGATAAGTTCCATGATTATTTGTACTATGCTCCGACCTTCACTGTATACAGTGATAACAACCCGCTCAGCTACATTCTGTCTACTGCAAAACTGAACGCCAACCACTTCCAGGTGGGTTGCAGAATTGGCTGATTTCCACTTTACAATAAAGTACAGGCCAGGCAGAGAGAACGGTGATGCAGATGCTTTGTCGAGATGCCACTGGATGTAGAGTCACTGATGAGAGAATGTTCTGAGGAGCTTCCACCAGACACCATTGCCGCCACTATACAAGCAGTAGAGGTACAGAAAAGAGCCTTTTGTGCCTTGGTCAATTTCAGCTGCATCTATGTCAGTATCAGCTGAAGGTGAGACAACTACAGCAACAATCAGCTCGATCCCAAAAGAGGGGATAAGAGAGGCACAAGAGTCTGATCCGGTCATCCGTCCTGTGCTCGATTTCAAGCTGTCTGGTTCCAAACCGCCAGTTAAAGAGCAAAAGGAATTCAGTCCAAAGACAAAATGCCTATTCAGAGAATGGGACAAATTGACAATCGACAGTGATGGTATTCTGTACAGAATCACTACAGCCCGCAAGCAGTTAGTTCTACCAGAGCAGTACAAAGGTAAAGTGATGGAAGAGTTGCACAATAACATGGGACACCAAGGTACTGACCGCACTGTGTATCACTAGTACGTGACCGCTTCTTCTGGCCTTATATGCAATCTGACATTGAGCACTATGTGACTAAAACTTGTAGCTGTGTCAAGCAGAAAAAGCCAGGCCATGAAACAAGAGCTCCTCTGACAAACATTGTGACAACACAGCCATTTGAACTGGTATGTATAGATTTCCTCCATCTCGACAGATGCAAAGGGGGATATGAGTACATCCTCGTGATTGTTGATCATTTTACACGTTACACTCAAGCCTACGCCACCACATCAAAGTCAGGAAAAACTGCTGCAAATCTCATCTTCAATGACTTTGCCCTGAAGTTTGGGTTCCCCTCCGCATCCACCATGACCAAGGGGGAGAATTCGAAAATCAGTTGTTCCATCAGTTAAAGAAACTCAGTGGCATGGCGGGGTCCAGAACAACACCCTACCACCCGATGGGGAACGGTCAAGTGGAACGAATGAACAGAACATTGTTGCAAATGCTAAAGACACTAACTGAGACACAAAAGTCAAACTGGAAGGAGTCTCTAAACAAACTGGTTTATGCATATAACTGCACCCGTTCATGAATGACTGGCTATTCACCATTTTATCTTCTGTTTGGGGAGATCACCCAGGCTTCCAGTTGATATGTTCTTTGGATTGTGCACAGAGGCAGGTTCCAGTAACCAGCGAGACTACGTGGAGAACTGGAAACGAGGAATGGAAGAAGCATACGCCATTGCAAATGAAAATGCTCAGAAAGCTGCTGAAAGAAGTAAGAAGTACTATGACACTAAAGTTAGGAGTTCAGTGCTACAGCCTGGCGAGCGAGTTCTGATTAAAAACCTGACACCAAGAGGAGGGACCAGGCAAACTCCGTAACTATTGGGAAGATCAAATTCACACAGTAGTGAGACAAATGGGTTCAGACCTGCCGATTTATGAGTTGAGACCAGAAAGGGTAGGGGACGCTCCCGGGTCCTGCACAGAAACCTGCTCATGTCCTGTGACCACTTACCTTTGAGAAACAACCAGAAATGACTAAAGATGACAAAAGTAAGAAAAAGAGACATCAGCCTGGATCACAGCCTCTAGATTCTGATGAAGACAGCGGGGATGAATATGACCTTCATCATGAGCCGCTACAGGTCCCCACATTTCCTACAGTGCCTGAGAGGTATGCTGAACCAGCGAGAGAGTCGGAAAACAGGCCCCCACCAGTGAAACAAACAGTTGCGGTGCCAGTTCCTGATACGCTACCAGCACAGCCTCTTGTTGAAAATCAGCTGGAGGAGAAAACAACAGTTAAAGAACTGCCTGCTGAGGAGATGAACTTGCCTGCTGAAAATGTGCTGGATGATCGTCCACTAAGTGCCTTTCCTTCATTAACTGCTGCTGCTGAACCTGAGAACCAGCTTACCAGCTGCCACAAAGAGAGAGACACCCTCCAAGACGTATCACCTATGATCAGCTTGGTATCCCTTCCCTGCTACAGTATACAGCCACAGCCACAGTTGTTCCCTGTCTACCCTGCACCAGGACTGGTTCCATGGCTGCCATCACTACAGGGATATTACCTTCAGCCACCCTACATGTATGGACTTCAGCAAACTTGGAGGCCACAGACAGAGTTGACATGTTTGACCATGGACTACTGACTGATTTCACAGACTTTCACAAGACAATTAGCAGACTATGCATATAGATCATTAAAACTGATGGACTGTTGACAATAGTATGAGAAAAGACTGCTTATGGACTGTTTATACAGCTGGTCAACAGATATGGACTGTGAATATAACTTCTTGGTTCTATTTGAACTGTGAACTTTGACCTCTGCTCAAGGGACTAGCTTACAGAAGAGGATTTTCTACGTCCAGTGCTTATAGACTGTTTAAGAAGATAATGTTGGTAATGTTGGGACAACATTTATTTTGTCGGGGAGAGTGTGACAGGTTAAAGGACATATTCATAGCCTGTTATACACTAAAAAGTATTAGTAAGTTCATGGTATGTAAGGATCTTAAAATATCTAAGGTTAGAAAAGATTATGCATCCAGTACTACTTCATAGAGATTGATAAAATGCATAAATGTGTTTAAAATCCGTCAAGAGTCAAAGGGTTAATATTGTAAGAGGAATGTGTAAATGTTATATTGACTACTTTATTTTGTGGTGCCTAATTTAAGGGTAAAAGTGTTCATCTGTGATCTACTAAATGCTCTTAATCTATGAGCCTGAGATCGATTGCTCTGGTCTCCACCCAACTTCCTGGGGAATCGCGGTCTTTTTCTCATTACACTAAATTTGTCAGTGAGGAAACATAACTCGCGTCACGTTCGTGATTATTTCTTCCCTTTTTTCAGGGGTGTAACACGTGCGTGCGTGCGTGCGCGTGTGCGTGTGCGTGTCTGTGTGTGTGTGTGTGTGTGTGTGTGTGTGTGTGTGTGTGTGTGTGTGTGTGTGTGTGTGTGTGTGTGTGTGTGTGTGTGTGTGTGTGTGTGCGCGTGTGTGTGTGTGTGTGTGTGTGTGTGTGTGTGTGTGTGTGTGTGTGTGTGTGTGTGTGCCACATTTTACAAGGCCTGCACAGGAAAACAAACATTATTTTCTATTGACCCCATTGTAAAAGAGCTAACTTAGTTGTAGATTTTTTGTTATACCGAAATGACACAACATGCTGAAAAGCTGCTGTGTTGTTCAATTCGGAAAGTATTCAGACCCCTTGACTTTTTTTTATTATTTTTTTATACTTTGTTTATTGAATTTTCAGTACCAGCATTTAGTAAATAATTGCACTTGAAAGTTATTTGGTATGAATATGGAACAACAATTTGAAGACAACGATACAGCAAAACATAGAGAGACAGACATGAAAGAAAAAATAGACATTAAATACATAAATAAGATAAAACACAAAAAAAAAAAAAAAAAAAAAAAAAAAATGACAAAAAATATAATTTAAAACAATATATATATATCTTTTTTGATCCAGTTGTTATAGGTCAGCTAGCACAGTTATTACCGTCCTTAACATCCGAGATGTCGTATATGCACATACCAGGCTTCTTACATCACCAATATATAAATATACATCACTCTGGAACTGCAGGGAAATGTATTCTTTTAACATAAGAAAAGAAGGGGAGCCCACTTTGCATAGAATTTGTCTACAGACCCATTGAGTGTCTGTTTAATTTTCTCCAACTTTATGCAATTCAAAATAGATTTAATCCAAAGAGCATGAGAAGGGGGCTGCAGAGGATTTCCATCTAAGTAAAATTAATCGTCTCGCTAACAACGTGACAAAGGCAATTACATCCTTATTCATTTTGGTCAATTGTATTGTGGGTAAGGAAACTCCAAATAATGCAATGAGAGGGTCTGGCTCGATCTGTGTGCCGCTTAATTCTGAGAGTGTGTTGAAGATGTCTTTCCAGAAACCAACAAGAGATGGGCAGCACCAAAACATGTGCACATGATTAGCAGGGGACTGGTTACATCGAACACAATTAGGGTTCACATCCTTGTAAATTTTTGATAGTCTTGCTTTGGTCCAGTGGGCCCTATGAATGAGTTTGCATTGGATGAGGCCGTGTCGAGCGCAAATAGAAGAGCTATGTACCCTTTTGAGTGCCCCTTCCCATAGTTCATCAGATATTTCCTCACCCAGTTCCTCCTCCCAAGAGGATTTGATATTGTTTAATGAGATGGCTTGTAGTGAGCAAATTTGTCTATAGATTATTGACAATGTGCCTTTCTGATTAGGAAGTGGGGTGAGAAATGTGTCGAACTGTGTTCCACCAGAAAGGTTGGGGAATCCTGGATCTATGCTGCGGACATAACTCAGGACTTGTAAGAACCTAAAAAAATGATGTCTGGGGAGACCAAATTTAGCTGATAATTGTTGAAACGTACTAAATGTATTGTTAGTATACAGGTCTCTGAATCTTTTAATACCGAGATTAGACCATGTTGAGAAAGCACCATCAATCATAGATGGGGGAAAAGCTGGGTTTGAGGCTACCGGAGCCAAGGAAGAGGTTGTTTGAAACCCAAAGTGGCGTCTAAATTGATTCCAGATCTTCAATGTTGTTTTGACACATATATTATTGGTGAAGGAGGAGTAAGGGCCTGTAATAGAGGAGTGAGCGAGGGAAGACAATGATGCCGGTGTAGACGAGGCAGCCTCCATCTCCAGCCAAGTTGGGGGTGGGAATATCACTCTGCTCTGCAACCAGTACTGAATGATCCTAAGGTTAGCGGCCCAATAATAGAATCTGAAATCTGGTAGAGCTAGACCGCTCGTCTGGTTTGGGCCTCTGTAAGAGCTATTTTCGCATCCTAGGAGGTTTTTTGTCCCATATAAAGGGTAGAATTAGGCCGTCGATCTTTTTGAAAAATGTATTGGGTAGAAATATTGGAAGGCACTGATAGAGGTATAAGAATTTAGGGAGAGTATTCATTTTAATAGAGTTAATTCTAGCAACTAAGGAGAGGTGTAGCAAAGACCACCGTTCCAAATCGTCCTTAGTACGGGTTAAGAGAGGAGCAAAGTTGGCTTGAAAAAGGTTTTCAAACCTAATTGTGACATGTACCCCGAGATAAATAAAACTACTGTGAGCTATTTTAAATGGCAAGTTATGTAAGGGGGATTTTTTTGCAGCCATGTTAAGTGGCATCAATTCACTTTTACTGAGATTTAGTTTATACCCTGATAAGTGACCGAAGGATGCGAAAGTGGCAAGGGCAGCAGGGACAGAGACAGAAAGATTGGATGTGTATATTAATAAATCATCTGCATATAAAGACAGTTTGTGTTCGTGCCCGTATCTGACTATGCCTTTGATGAGGGGGTTGGAGCGAAGTGCTATTGCAAGTGGCTCTATGGCGAGGGCAAACAGTAAGGGACTTAAAGGGCAACCCTGACGTGTCGATCTTTGCAAAGGGAAGCGATCTGATTGAGTGTTATTAGTCCTGACAGAGGCTTGGGGGGATGAGTACAGAAGTTTTATCCAGGTCATGAATTTGGAGCCAAAGCCAAATTTATTTAGAGTGTAAAAAGGTATTTCCATTCCACCCGATCAAACGCTTTCTCCGCGTCCAGGGATATAATGGCTTCAGAGGTATTGTCGATAGAAGGATTGTATATAATATTAAATAATCTTCGGAGATTGAAGAATGAGTGTCTATTTTTATAAATCCTGTTTGATCCGGAGAGATAATTGATGGGAGGACTGTTTCTAGCCGCGTTGCCAGAATTTTGGCTAGAATTTTATAGTCCACATTTAGCAAGCTAATTGGACGGTATGATGCACAGTCAAGAGGGTCTTTGTTTTTTTTAAGAATAACACAAATGGTTGCTTGAGTGAGAGTATGTGGGAGAGCACCATTTACAAATGCATCATTGTACATTTCAATTAGAATAGGGGCTATTTTGGTGATAAACTTTTTATAAAACTCTGTCGGGTAGCCATCAGGCCCTGGGCTTCTCCCAGATTGAAGGGATTTGACAGCGTTAGACAGTTCTTCAACAGTGATCGGCTGCTCTAATTTTTTTAACCAAATCCCGGCCGACCGAAGGCACAGAAAGTGAGTGGAAGAAATCATCCAATTCCAGTGTATCCGCTTTACTTTCAGAGGTATATAGAGACTGGTAAAATCTCTTGAACTCCTCATTGATCCCCCAGGATCTAATGATATCCCAGATGATGTACGAATTTTTGTAATCTGAGATGATGATGATAGTTGACGTAACTTGTGAGCTAATAATTTACTGGCTTTATCTCCTTGTTCATAGTAAGTGCTCCTAGACTTGACAAGCATTTCAGTAACCTGGTCTGTTAATAGTGTGTCAAATTCTGCTTGCAGAGTTAAACGTTCCTTATAAATATCCGGGGATGGTGAAACGGCATAAATGTCATCTAATTGGGCAATACAGCGTGTTAACATAGATAACCTATTCCTTTTCAATTTGTTCTCATGTGCGGTGTAGGAGATAATTTCACCTCTGATATAAGCTTTCAAAGTTTCCCAGAGAGTAGACGCAGAGATGTTTGGGGTTCTATTTGTAATCATGAAGAAGTCGATTTGACTCAAAACAAAATTGACAAAGTGTTCATTACTGAGCAGTTGAGTTTTTAGTCGCCAAGGCGGTCGCTGATTGTCTACATTTTGAAAAGCTACTTCCATAGTAACAGGGGCGTGGTCAGATACAACAATTGGGTTATATGAACATGAAGATATGGAGTGGAGGAGCCGGTCATCAACAAGGAAGTAGTCTATGCGCGTAAAAGTGTGGTGAACCGATGAGAAAAAAGAGTATGCTTTCCCAGCTGGATTAGCCATTCTCCAAGGATCTGAGACTGCGAATTCAGACATAAAGGTTCGAACAACTCTAGCTGAGGTTGATAAGGTGGTAGGTTTAGTGGAGGATCGATCCAATTGTGGGTCTAACCAACAGTTAAAGTCACCTCCTAAAATCAACATATGGGTGGACATATCTGGGAGTGTAGAGAAAACCGATTTGAAAAAATCACCATTGTCCCAATTAGGAGCATAGATATTAACAAGAAGAACCTTTGTATTGAGCAGCCTACCACTGACAATTATATATCTACCATGGGGATCTGCGATCACCTTAGAACATGTAAAAGGTACCGATCTGTGAAGTAAAATAGCCACCCCTCTCGCCTTACTCTGAAATGAGGAATGGAACACCTGACCCACCCATCTGCACCTAAGACTTGAGTGTTGTGATACCTTCAGATGAGTTTCTTGGAGAAAGATGATGTGAGCTTTCAAATGATGAAGATGGTGTAGCACCTTACTACGTTTAACTGGGTTATTTATGCCCCTGCAGTTCCAAGTAAGAAAATTAAAGCCATTCCCTCCAGCAGTATGGGCTACACTAGGCTGAGTCATATCTTAAGAGAGAGAGAGATGTGTAAAGGACAAGGTACAATGTAAACTGAAGATCTTAGTTGAACCTAAAAGCGCAAATGTAAAAAAACAAAAACAAGCGAAGAGGCACAAAAAACATATACAAACTATATACAAATAGAGAGTGAACAAACCCTTCCCTCACACCCGCCCTTGCCGAAGCATCTCCCCAAATGAGATGCAAGCAAAACCCTAAATACAAAGAAAGTTTAGAGCTAAGCATGATAACTCTTACTCTGTGCTACCTAAGATTAGTGACCATTTAACTAGAGTAAGCCAAACATGGATAGAATGGTCCCCAACAGAGTTTAAGGAAAATTATCCTCGATTAAGAGAGGTTTAACCTCGACGCAGATGGTAAATGAACAAACTGAAACAGCCATGCAGACCCCCAGATATTGGCATTAGAGGCGGCAAACCTGGGCTGGAAATAAAGAGATAAAAAGAGAATGACATTCATATGTCGATGAACCCAGCAAAGATGGCTTCGTTAGTCACCCATTCGGCCTGCTAACTAGCCTGCTAGGAAGACCAGCCAGCCAACCATTTGTTACACACCATGCGGTACAACAGCCGCTTTCACGTTCTTGTTGATGAAATCTGCCGCTATAGCCGGGTCCTCGAATCTGTGCATGGAGCCGTCCGGTAAAGTCAGTCTCAAAACCGCAGGGTAGATGAGGCCGAACTTCACGCCCGGGCAGGCGTGTAGTTGGCGTTTCACAGCTCCAAAGCTAGCCCGCCTCTTAGCCACAGCTGTTGTGTAGTCCGCAAATATCGAGACTCTTTTACCTTTATGTAGAAGAGGGGATGCTTCTCCCGATCTTCTCAGTATGTCGTTGCGGACGTGAAAGAAATGCACCCTGATGACAAATGGTCGTGGGGGTTCTCCATCCCTGGGTCGGCTACGCAGAGTGCGGTGAGCCCGGTCTAGCAATGGCTTCTCCTCTAGCCCGAGCAGCTCCTGAAGTAGCTGGGCCATGTACTCCGTGGGCCTTGGGCCCTCCACTCCCTCCGGTATTCCCAGTAGACGAATGTTGTTCCTCCGCATTCTACTTTCCATATCTTCGCATCTATTATCGAGGAATGCCACCCTAGTTGTCAATGAGCCGACGCTAGCCTCTAGCTCGCTAATGCGAGTGCTGTGGTCTGTAGCACCTCGCTCCAAATCCGATAAAGTCACCCCATGTGCGTCGAGCTTATTCTGTATACTCTCGATAGATTTTTTAAGCTCGTCTTTGATCGTTGATATCTCTGACCTGAGATTGGTAGAGAGACAGTCAATTTTTCCGAAAATGTCGGTTTTGAGGGTGCCTATCACGGATTGCAGCATCTCCACAGTCAGTGTTTCCGTGGGGCCGGCATTGGCAGCGTTCGGTGGCGGGGGTGAGTCGGGAGAAGTTGCAGGCTTGTTGCGGCCTGCTCTTGCAGACTCTGTTTTTGGCCGGGTTGATGTCATTACGAATTTGAATTTATTAAACTTGAACTGAGTTGTTTATGGGTCTCTTTAGACGCCTGGGCAAACAGAAATGTATGCAATTTTGCAAAGTTAAATATATAAATTTGGTCACTAACTCAGGAGCGATAGGGAGACGCGTGCTACATCCTTGGCTTCCAACAGCGCCCCCCAGACCCCTTGACTTTTTATATATTTTGTTACAGCCTTATTTTAAAATTGATTAAATTGTTTTTTTCCCCCTCATCAATCTACACACAATACCCCAATAATGACAGAGCAAAAACTGGTTTTTAGAAATGTTTGCTAATTTATAAAAAATAAAAAAACTGAACTATAACATTTACATAAGTATTCAGACCCTTTACTCAGTACTTTGTTGAAGCACTTTTGGCAGCGATTACAGCCTCGAGTCTTCTTGGATATGACACTACAAGCTTGGCACACCTGTATTTTGGGAGTTTCTCCCAGATCTTCTCAAGCTCTGTCAGGTTGGATGGCGAGCGTTGCTGCAAAGCTATTTTCAGGTCACTCCAGAGATGTTCGATTGGGTTCAAGTCCGGGTTCAGAGACTTGTCCCGAAGCCACCCCTGTGTTGTCTTGGCTGTGTGCTTAGGGTCGTTGTCCTGTTGGAAGGTGAACCTTCGCCCCAGTCTGAGGTCCTGACAGCTCCGGAGCGGGTTTTCATCAAGGATCTCTCTGTACTTTGCTCCATTTGTCTTTCCCTCGATCCTGACTAGTCTCCCAGTCCCTGCTGCTGAAAAACATGATGCTGCCACCACCATGCTTCACCGTAGGGTTGGTGCCAGGTTTCCTCCAGACGTGACGCAGGCCAAATAGTTCAATCTTGGTTTCATCAGACCAGACAATCTTGTTTCTTATGGTCTGAGAGTCCTTTAGGTGCCTTTTGGCAAACTCCAAGCGGGCTGTCATGTGTTTTTTACTGAGGAGTGGCTTCCGTCTGCCCACTCAACCATAAAGGCCTGATTGGTGGAGTGCTGCAGAGATGGTTGTCCTTCTGGAAGGTTCTCCCATCTCCACAGAGGAACTCTGGAGCTCTGTCAGAGTGACCATCGGGTTCTTGGTCACCTCCCTGACCAAGGCTCTTCTTCCCCGATTGCTCAGTTTGGCCGGGCGGCCAGCTCTAGGAAGAGTCTTGGTGGTTCCAAACTTCTTCCATTTAAGAATGATGGAGGCATCTGTGTTCTTGGGGACCTTCAATGCTGCAGACATTTTTTGGGTACCCTTCCCCAGATCTGTGCCTCGACACAGTCCTGTCTCGGAACTCTACGGACAATTGCTTCGACCTCATGGCTTGGTTTTTGCTCTGACATGCACTGTCAACTGTGGGACCTTATATAGACAGGTGTGTGCCTTTCCAAATCATGTCCAGTCAATTTAATTTACCACAGGTGGACTCCAATCAAGTTGTAGAAACATCTCAAGGATGATCAATGGAAACAGGATGCACCTGAGCTCAATTTCGAGTATCATAGCAAAGGGTCTGAATACTTATGTAAATAAGGTATTTTGGATTTTATTTTTAATACATTTGCAAACATTTCTAAAAACATGTTTTTGCTTCGTCATTATGGGGCATTGTCTGTAGATAGACGAGGAAAAACATTAATTTAATCCATTTTAGAATAAGGCTGTAACGTAACAAAATGTGGAAAAAGGGAAGGGGTCTGAATACTTTCTGAATGCACTGTAAATGTAACCAGGTCACAAATGCTCCCACGTAGGGAAATAGAGCCTGCGAGAAGAGCCCTGTGGCTTCAGGCTATTCGGTGTGGGAGAGTGGGAAATGTGGGGACCCGGTGTCCAAGTAGGCTACGCATAGCTATGTGTGTGGAAAACATTTCATCATTGGTTAGACATTTAACTCGTTGAGTATAGTCCGTTTGTAACCCCACTCGCTACTATTATCTGTAGCGCGGGCTCAATTTTAGATTGTTTCTTTCTTTCACAAAAGTAGTGCACTGGGCCTTTACTAGTCCTGTGTTAGTGGACGGATATAGCCGTCTGTAGAGCAGACAAATTAATTTTTTTCTGCAGTACCCCCACCCCAAAACATCTTCCCGCGACTATGCCTAGGTAACCACAGGTTGTCTTCCCCACAGGCGGGGGGCGTCGTTCTATCTAATACCGACTGGGACTATTGTGACATCATCTGCCTATTGTGACATCATGCCTATTGTGACATCATGCCTATTGTGACCTCATCTGCATATTGTGACATCATCTGACTATTTTTGGCTCCATCTGCTTATTGATGAACATTGGGGAGTATCATATCAGTAAACCTGCAGTGATGATTCAGATCATATCATGATTTCTCCTCTTCCGCACAGGTTAGAGTTATAGATGCCACTGGCGAGAGAGAACAGAAACAGGAGGAGCTACTTTCATCCAAGAGAACAGAGTGGCTACGGACACAGAGGTTTCTGTATCCCAATTTGCCTAGGCAAAAAATATGGATATTTCTGCGCATGTTTAGCTGAGTCTCCACTGCCTATGTAAATTAGCTGCTGTGCTGGATGCCCTGCTGCCACTCCCCCCTCCTACACAACTATTGCGTTCCCTCAGTAGGCTATTAACCTTTTACTGCAGTGGGCTAAATCAGGGTCACACAGAGTGTTTCTTGGCAGTCTTAAACAAATCTACTTTGAAATAGCAGTAGACACCTCACACACATGGTTATGGGCTTAAAAAAAGAAGACACCTGTACCATGTCAGTTGAAATGTATTCAATTTTGAGTTTGCATCCCAATATTACACTTCATATACATCACAGAAGAGTGAAATACTGAATAACAAAACTGTTTAACATAGAAACACCGGATTTTCAGCGGGTAAAAAAAAAAAAAAAGTTTATGAATTATGAATTTATGAAACATTTTAATAACATTCCACCCATGAGGTCACTAGGTCATTTGACTGCAGGAAAGTGCTACGCGATTTCCTACAAACTTCATGTTGTACACAACTGTTTAAACTATTGCATTCCATGCCTTAGTAAGCACGATTTTCTGTTCTTTTTTCAGGAGGGGATTTAGCCTCTACGAATCCGAGAGTGGAAGACTCCTTTCTCACCTCTAACATGTAGGCTCACATTTTGTGAACAGTCCCATCCCAAGTCAGACTATTGAATAAACTTCATTTGAATGTAATTTACCTGTTGTCCGCTGAATTTGTGTTCATGTAGGAGGTAATCTGAGACAAGATATCCCCAGAGTAGTGTTATTAACCCAACTTTCACTATACTGGTCCGTCGGTCGGGTTTTGTATTTACGGTTTGTGTTGTCAATGCTGACGCAATGATTCGCACACAACTTGCACAATAGGTCAGCAATGACCGAGCTCCTGTGTGTCTGACAGCGTCCCCCAATGTTCCATTCTTGATGCAATCAATAACCTTTCAGGGGGTGGGGTCAGTTTTGGTTGCACACTGAATTTCAGCCAAGGTCATGCCAAGGTCACAGCCAAGGTCATGCCAAGGTCACAGCCAAGGTCATGCCAAGGTCACAGCCAAGGTCATGGCTTTTGGGCACTGCATTCACAGTAATAAAGTTCACATATTCTTCCGCTTGAGTAGAATGCATGAGAGTTTCGAAGGGGTGGCATATAGTCGGAATGATTGTGCTTACCTGGCTTGTAGCGGACTGTGTAGTATGGTTGCAGACGTAGACCCCCAACATTTAATGCAGGTGGTTTGGATTCTTGAAGATCCATTCGAGGGGCGTGTGGTCAATTATGAGCGTTAAGGGAGCCCCATACTGATAAGACGTGGAAATGTTCACACCACCGACACAATGGCAAGTGCTTCTAGTTCAGTTTGTGAGTATAGTCTGCTCTATCAGGGGAGGCTGGTGGGAGGAGCTATAGGAGGACAGGCTCATTGTAATGGCTGGAATGGAATTATTGGAACGGAGTCAAGCGTGTAGTTTCCATATGTTTGATGTGTTTGATACCGTTCCATTAATTCCATTCCAGCCATTACAATGAGCCCGTCCTCCTATAGCTCCTCCCACCAGACTCTACAGTCGTGGTCAAACGTTTTGAGAATGACACAAGTATTGGCTCTTCAGTGTTATGAGATATTTTTGTCAGATATTACTATGGTATACTGAAGTATAATTACAAGCATTCCATAAGTGTCAAAGGCTTTTATTGACAATTACATTTAGTTTATGCAAAGAGTCAACATTTGCAGTGTTGACCCTTCTTTTTCAAGACCTCTGCAATCCGCCCTGGCATGTTGTCAATTAACTTGTGGGCCACATTAAGGTCTCTTAGTTATCAGTTTTGCCTTATGGCAAGGTGCTCCATCATGCTGGAAAAGGCATTGGTCGTCACAAAACTGTTCTTGGATGGTTGGGAGAGGTTGCTCTCGGAGGATGTGTTGGTACCATTCTTTATTCATGGCTGTGTTCTTAGGCACAATTGTGAGTGAGCCCACTCCCTTGGCTGAGAAGCAACCCCACACATGAATGGTCTCAGGATGCTTTACTGTTGGCATGACACAGGACTGATGGTAGCGCTCACCTTGTCTTCTCCGGACAAGGTGTTTTCCGGATGCCCCAAACAATCGGAAAGGGGATTCATCAGAGAAAATGACTTTACCCCAGTCCTCAGCAGTCCAATCTCTGTACCTTTTGCAGAATATCAGTCTGTCCCTGATGTTTTTCCTGGAGAGAAGTGGCTTCTTTGCTGCCCTTCTTGTCACCAGGCGATCCTCCAAAAGTCTTTGCCTCACTGTGCGTGCAGATGCACTCACACCTGCCTGCTGCCATTCCTGATTAAGCTCTGCACTGGTGGTACCCCGATCCCGCAGCTGAATCAACTTTAGGAGACAGTCCTGGTGCTTGCTGGACTTTCTTGGGTGCCCTGACGCCTTCTTCACAACAATTGAACCTCTCTCCTTGAAGTTCTTGATGATCCGATAAATGGTTGATTTAGGTGCAATCTTACTAGCAGCAATATCCTTGCCTGTGAAGCCCTTTTTGTGCAAAGCAATGATGACGGCACGTGTTTCCTTGCAGGTAACCATGGTTAACAGAGGAAGAACAATGATTTCAAGCACCACCCTCCTTTTAAAGCTTCCAGTCAGTTATTCTAACTCAATCAGCACGACAGAGTGATTTCCAGCCTTGTCCTCGTCAACACTCTCACTTGTGTTAACGAGAGAATCACTGACATGATGGCAGCTGGTCCTTTTGTGGCAGGGCTGAAATGCAGTGGAAATGTTTTTTGGGGGGATTAAGTTCATTTTCATGGCAAAGAGGAACTTTGCAATTAATTGCAATTCATCTGATCACTCTTCAAGACATTCTGGAGTATATGCAAATTACCATCGTCAAAACTGAGGCAGCAGACATTGTGAAAATTAGTATTTGTGTCATTCTCAAAACGTTTAACCACCACTGTACTGTGCTCTATGGTAGACAAGGCCCTGCTTGCATCGCTCACTAGTCTAGCTGGCATCCATGGGGAGGCTCTCTGCGCTAGCACCGCCCCCAAGCCAACTGGTCGTTCCTTTCCTGAGGATGGCTCACCCCTCACAGTTCTGGGGGACTTCAACCTCCCTACGTCTACCTTTGACTCATTTCTCTCTGCCTCCTTCTGGTGTTCAACCTTCCCAAGTTCTCTCACGTCACCCCGCTCCTCCGCACACTACACTGGCTTCCAGTTGCAGCTCGCATCTGCTACAAGACCATGGTGCTTGCCTACGGAGCTGTGAGGGGAACGGCACCTCCGTACCTTCAGGCTCTGATCAGTCCCTACACCCAAACGAGGGCATTGCGTTCATCCACCTCTGGCCTGCTGGCTCCCCTACCTCTGCTGAAGCACTGTTCCCGCTCAGCCCAGTCAAAACTGTTCGCTGCTCTGGCACCCCAATGGTG
The DNA here is from genome assembly GCF_020615455.1 of Coregonus clupeaformis. Taxonomy (NCBI): domain Eukaryota; kingdom Metazoa; phylum Chordata; class Actinopteri; order Salmoniformes; family Salmonidae; genus Coregonus; species Coregonus clupeaformis. Next base: position 60,517,367 of record NC_059199.1, on the reverse strand, counting down.
GAACAAGCTCCCTCACGACGCCAGGACAGCGGAGTCACTCACCACCTTCCGGAGACATTTGAAACCCCACCTCTTTAAGGAACACCTGGGATAGGATAAAGTAATCCTTCTAACCCCCCCCTTACCCCACCCCACCCCACCCAACAAAAAAAAATAATAATAATTGTAAAGTGGTTATCCCACTGGCTATCAGGTGAATGCACCAATTTGTAAGTCGCTCTGGATAAGAGCGTCTGCTAAATGACGTAAATGTAAATGTAAATGTAAATGTAAATGTAAATGTAAATGTCGTGCATCAACTACCTGCTCTGTGTGACTGTTTCAGTCAAAGTAGGTCATTACACAGTCACTTGTCAGGCACTGTTTGAGGTCTTCCAATGAGTTTTGGTGCTCCTGTGTCCAGTTCCACTTTGCGTTTTCCCTTGTTAGTTCTCTCAATGGATGTGTTGTAGTGGCAAAGTATTTTATGAAACGGCCGCTGTAATTCGCCAAGTAGGCTCCGGACCCCACCAACACTGCCAGGGGCAACAGCATTGTGAAGTGCTTGCCAGGGTCAGGAGAGAAACTCCCATCAGAGAATGTGTAACCAAAGAAGTCCAATGCTGTCTGTGCATATGCACACTTGGCCTTGTTCAGGGTAAGGTTCTTCTCTCTGAGTCTCTGGAATGTGTCTCTGAGTGCTTGATCATGCTCGGCCCAAGTCTTATCGAACACCAGTAAATCGTCACTGAGGTTGATCACGCCTGGTATACCAGCCAGTCTCAGCTGTACGCCATTTTGGAACATCTCTGTTGCAGAGGAAATTCCAAAGTTCAGTCTTTTGTACTGCCGTAGTGCCACATGGGTTGAGAAGGTGGTGATGTATCGTGATGCTGGTTTTAATTCCAGTTGGTGGTACCCTCAGTTCAAATCCAGTTTTGAAAAAATATTTTGGCACCACTGAGTGCCTGTATGACATCATTGACAGTAGGCGTGAGGTGTCTTTCGATGGCTTTGTATCTACACATACACATACAGCCTCAGCGTCTTTTGGTTTGTCGACCGCATGGTGTTGGACCCCCTACCGTCAACTATATACAAGGTCCTCCAGACGTTGTAATTCAATGCGTTTTCTGACATTGGACGGTCCTCTTCTGTGGTGTTGAGCGACAGGTAAGACGTCATCCTTGACTTGAAAAGGTTTTTTCTACACCACTGAACAGGTCGTCGTTTTGAACCACGTCCGTTTCAGATGCGATGCCACCAACTCCTTTCAGAACATAGAATGTAGCAACTCTAGATTTAGATTCAACCGGTGTAGTCCATTTTACAATGACTGGCAGGGGTTGTTTTGATTTGTAGGCATATATATTCTAACATATGTTTTTGATAGTTTAGCCTTGCCTCTCAGTCTCTTAAACGTTTGTTGATCTATAATTTTTACACTTGCCCCAGTATCAATCATAATCTTTACAGCACTGTCACTCGCATGAATTTTTACATGAGAGATTCTGAAACATTGTAGACATATTCGTCAGATTGCAGACGACTCGTTTTCCTGTCGTTTCATCAGCTTGCGCATAATGTACTTCACGTCGGGCTCTGGCTCCACCCTGTGGCGGCATTGAGCGGCAGCACTTTGAGAAATGCCCCACTTTTTGACAGCTGTTACAGGTCTTCCCTTGCCTGGAAAGGAAGTTCCAGTTTTTTTAAAGAGGGAACATTCCTCCAGGTTGTAGCATCTTCTCTTAGATTGTCCTCTGTCTGTGATGGGTAAAACAGCCTCTTAGCCTTGTGTTGTGTCTGTTCCATTCCTGAAGCCTGAATCTCCATGGCTCTGCCTAATTCCAACAACTCGGTAAGTGTCATGTCTGATTTCTGTAAGGCTTGGCGTCGAAGTCTTGTTGATGTACATGTTTGAATGATCATAGTCTTTATTTCTCTGTCTACGTCTGTGAAAGCACACGTACCTGCCAGTTGTCGCAGCCTAGTGTGATATAAACTCAATGTTTCCCCTGGTCTCTGCTTAACTTGTCTGAATTTATAAATCTCATAATCAATGTTCACTTTAGGTGAAAAGTATTCATTCAGTTTCTCAGTTGCTTTTTTGTAGTCTTTTGTCAAACTCGTGTCAAAAAGCGTGTCACTAAATGTCCTGAATGTTCTCCCCCAGCGTAGTGTAGTAGTATCGCCCATTTCCTTGAGTCATAATTTATGTCCAAAGCGATGATTAAGTTTTCAAAACACTGTAGCTATTTTTTCCAACATAGTGTTAGCGATATCAGATTCTCGAGGACATCACATTGGGGGAATGACGGTAATCCAGTTGCCATTTCAGTAGATTATTCAATATGTTCCACTCGTCACCAGTGTAATGTTTAGCTTGTGAAATAATCAAGATTGATTATTATGCAGAACTTCTTTATTAGAATAACATATTGCGCCTCCCGCACCCTCTTCTTCTTCTTTGGTATAATGACGTTCGCAACAATTATGTGCATTCCACTACCTACTGTAGAGGTGGACAATAAAGATAATGCTGGGTAAAAAATTATAAAAAAATATATATACAAAAATTCCATACAAACTATCAATAAAGACATTTTTATTTAACTAAATCAGCTTTTCTGTTCTAATCAGGTCCTTAAACAGGCTCAGAAGGATCCTGTGAGGGCCGGACATTTTCTGGCGACAGAAGTCCTTGCAGTGCTTCTGCGGTGAAGTCTTGGAGCCCCAACAGCTTCTCAGCTGCAGATATAATGATGTCCAGCTTCTTGGACTTCTTGTGCAGTACAATTCATAACTGTGGCTATAAATGCTACAAAATCCACCCTATTCACAATGAGTGTATCCAGATCACTTGATTGATGTACGCTACCAGTCAAAAGTTTGGATACACCTACTCCTTCAATGGGTTTTATTTTTTATTTTTTTTTACAATTTTCTACATTGTAGAATAATAGTGAAGACGTCAAAACTATGGAAAATTACATATGGAATCATGTAGTAACCCAAAAAAGTGTTAAACAAATCAAAATATATTTTATATTTGAGATTCTTCAAATAGTCAACCTTTTGCCTTGATGACAGCTTTGCACACTCATGGCATCCCACATTTTTTTTTATTCCAACAAGCAATGATTCATCAGACGCATTTTCCAATTTTCCAATTTTCTAATTTTTTGTTCCATTCTTGTCCACTCATCTTTCTCTCTAACTGGACTTTCATCTTCAAACACTTCTGCTTCCGCCTTCTCCAAGGTCCGTTTCCTGGGAAACCTTCCCGCACTCTCGCCAGTAGAACATTTCTGTTCCTCAAAATGCCTGAAGTAAATATTAATTAACGCTTAAAAGTGTGCCCTCTGCTGGCAATATTAAGAACATTACAAACATTAACAATAAAAAAAACATGCTATGCTGATGACAGAGCATGTGAGCGGAGTTGAGCGCTTAGAAATCACGGCTACAGTGCTACATGTCCTTTCCAACCGCTCCGCTAAAAACCGCTCTGCACTCACAGGGAAAAAAATCCCTCTCCAAATTCTGTCCATTCATTAAAATCACAATTTAATCAACACCCATCTATTTTTGTGACTACCTGGACCTACCAATTGGTTTTTAAGTATTGAAACCAAACCATATGGATTTAAATGAAAAGTATTTGAATAAACATGAAAAGGTGAATGTAAGAAGCGCTCATCATTTCAAATAGTCTACATGTCATATTAAACAGCATATAAACACTCTAAATAGGAGCCAGACAGGGAGCCTAAGAAGGAACCAAATGAATTATTTAGGCTATATTATTATTTCAATTATTTCAAGGCTATAGCCTACAAAGAAATACATTGCGAAGTATTTGCGAGTGCGAACCTAGTCTGGTAGGGACATAAAACGTTCAGTATTGAAACAACATTTCGTTGTATTAAATCATTACAGTCTATAAATTGCGCATATAGGATGTGACTTACTTAGAATTAAATACAAAGTAAATAAAAAATAACTTGTTAGTGCTTTTGAATTCATTTTTAGAAACACGAGTTTGGCCAGTCTGTGGCTTCATGCGTTGCTGCCTGGAGAGCCGGCCAGCAGTGGATAATATCCTCTCCATGGTGCCTGGAGAGCCGGCCAGCAGTGGATAATATCCTCTCCATGGTGCCTGGAGAGCCGGCCAGCAGTGGATAATATCCTCTCCATGGTGCCTGGAGAGCCGGCCAGCAGTGGATAATATCCTCTCCATGGTGCCTGGAGAGCCGGCCAGCAGTGGATAATATCCTCTCCATGGTGCCTGGAGAGCCGGCCAGCAGTGGATAATATCCTCTCCATGGTGCCTGGAGAGCCGGCCAGCAGTGGATAATATCCTCTCCATGGTGCCTGGAGAGCCGGCCAGCAGTGGATAATATCCTCTCCATGGTGCCTGGAGAGCCGGCCAGCAGTGGATAATATCCTCTCCATGGTGCCTGGAGAGCCGGCCAGCAGTGGATAATATCCTCTCCACCCCTCCAGAGCCACTGGGGATGTTAACCACCCTTTTGGCCACTCTCGCCAGGCTGGGCAGAGATGCAGTCGTTTTTTTTCTATTAGGTAGGCATAAAGGTTTTTTAGGCAAAATAACCTCCTTGAACATGGGAATATGCCAGGGCTACTGGGCCAAAATCAATCATGGCCTATTGTATAGATGATAGAACAAAAATGAACTAAACGTTTAAGAGATCTGATTTTTAGTTTATAAATACTTTTCTACAACGACACACTTAATGATCTACCCACCTCGTTCCTTTCTTTTAGCATGTGCACATAGTGAGGACACCATCATGCTTTTGGGATACGTGTTTTTTAAGATTCCACAGTGATTCTTTAGTTGTGGACACTACATCACCACACTCCCTCTCTTGCTCTTGGTCCTCATCTTTGTAAGTCACCTTGATTTAGCACCTGTGTGTTTTATCAGTTTCTTTATGAAAATATTTAGCGAACTCCATGACAGTAGCTAAAGCAAGGGGCTATAGCAGCACAGGTGCTAAATCGCTCCAGCCTTTCTGCGGTCCCGTTCTGGTTGAGCTTGTGTGGCCTATCAGCAACGGGTGTGGCTGAAATAGTCGAATCCACTCATTTGAAGGGGTGTCCACATACATTTGGCCATGTAGTGTAGCTCAGATCACCGTGTCTGCACAGTTCCCTCGAGCCATAGACTGTAAAAAAAAAGAAACCTCGAGCGCACAGCAAAGTTAATACTGTGAGATTTCAAAAGTAACTAGAGAGAAACTCAACGAATGCAGCGCTGCTGTTTTTATGAGTAAGCTCATGTTTAAGGTGTTTGTCAGCACTGTCAACACTTTGTTCAATACTTTTGTGAACCATAAAATGTGCGTTCTCCCTACTTCCACTCACGCTACAATGAATGAGTATAAGCAAAGTGTTCCGATAAGCTTGAGCTGTTATTATTTGCGGCTTGTCTCTTTTTATATCAAGTCATGTTTAACTTTATCCGGACATCGGATTAACAACATGAATTGTTGTGCGACTTGAGTTTGTCGCCATCAGCTGGAAGACTGTGTCCCCTTTTCTCCGCGGAGGGAGAGGTGAGAGGAGGGACGGTCAGTCGGGTGAGGCAGCGCTGCGCTCTCCCTCACCTCAGACTGGCCATCAGATGCAGGCCATCAGTCCAGTAAAACACATTTTAAAAAGCGAATTATTATGCTCACTCAGCTGTGCCTCACAAGTAATACAACAAATGATCTATTACCAGTGTGATCATACACAGTGCATTCAGAAAGTATTCAGACCCCTTGACTTTTCCCACATTTTGTTACGTTACAGCATTATTCTAAAATTGATTGAATTGTTTTTTTTTATAACAATAAGCCATTTAGCAGACGCTTTTATCCAAAGCAACTTACAGTCACGTGTGCATACATTTTTACATATGGGTGGTCCCGGGGATTGAACCCACTACCCTGGCGTTACACGCGCCATGCTCTACCAATTGAGCTACAGAGGACCACAATACCCCATAATGACAAAGCAAATGTATTAAAAAAAATAAATAATAATATCACGTTTACATAAGTATTCAGACCCTTTACTCAGTACTTTGTTGAAGCACCTTCGGCAGTGATTACAGCCTTGAGTCTTGTTGGGTATGACGCTACAAGCTTGGCACACCTGTATTTGGGGAGATTCTCCCATTCTTCTCTGCAGATCCTCTCAAGCTCTGTCAGGTTGGATGGGGAGTGTTGCTGCACAACTATTTTCAGATCTCTCCAGAGATGTTCGATCGGGTTCAAGTCCGGGCTTTGGCTGGGCCACTCAAGGACATTCAGAGACTTGTCCCAAAGCCACTCCTGCGTTGTCTCGGCTGTGTGCTTAGGGTCATTGTCCTGTTGGAAGGTGAACCTTCGCCCCAGTCTGAGGTCCTGAGCGCTCTGGAGCAGGTTTTCATCAAGGATCTCTCTGTACTTTGCTCCGTTCATCTTTCCCTGACTAGTCTCCCAGTCCCTGCCGCTGAAAAACATCCCCACAGCATGATGCTGCCACCACCATGCTGCACCATAGGGATGGTGTCAGGTTTCCTCCAGACGTGACGCTTGGCATTCAGGCCAAAGAGTTCAATATTGGTTTCATCAGACCAGAGAATCTACCATAAAGGCCTGATTGGTGGAGTGCTGCAGAGATGGTTGTCCTTCTGGAAGGTTCTGCCATCTCCACAGAGGAACTCTGGAGCTCTGTCAGAGTGACCATCGGGTTGTTGGTCACCTCCCTGACCAAGGCCCTTCTCCCCCGATTGCTCAGTTTGGCCGGACGGCCAGCTCTAGGAAGAGTCTTGGGGGTTCCAAACTTCTTCCATTTAAGAATGATGGAGGACACTGTGTTCTTGGGGCCGTCAATACTGCAGAAATGTTTTGGTACCCTTCCCCAGATCTGTGCCTCGACACAATCCTGTCTCGGAGCTCTACAGACAATTCCTTCGACCTCGTGGCTTGGTTTTTGCTCTGTCATGCACTGTCAACTGTGGGACCTTATATAGACAGGTGTCTTTCCAAATCATGTCCAATCAATTGAATTTACCACCGGTGGACTCCAATCAAGTTGTAGATGATTAATGGAAACAGGATGCACCTGAGCTCAATTTACAGTCTCATAGCAAAGGGTCTGAATACTTATGTAAATAAGGTATTTCTGTTTTAGTTTTTTTAGTTTTTGCAAAAATGTCTAAAAACCTGTTTTCGCTTTGTCATTATGAGGTATTGTGTGTATTTGTTTTATTTAGAATAAGGCTGTAATGTAACAATGTATCAAAATGTGTTAGAAGTCAAGGGTTCTGAATACTTTCCGAATGCACTGTACCTACATTAAAAAATATAATGTAATAATGATCTAAGAAGAACAACATTGGCAGGGCAATTCAAGCATAGCCAAGGTCCAATAGTGATAATGTATTGGACCTATAGCCTACTGGACAAACCTCATTGCTACAGAACTGTTTTTAATAGGTTAATGTTGCTTAGGCTTATGTTTTTGAAGTTTTTCTGCCATGCCCCTGAGATAGGAAGCGAGAAAGTGAGAGAGAAAGTGAGAGAGAAAGTGAGAGAGAAAGTGAGAGAGAACGTCAGAGAAAAAAGTGAGAAAGTGAGAAAGAAACAATTTCAGTATACAGTAGGTGTACATCATCAGGCGTTACAGTATACTCTCTCTCTCCACCTTGCAGACATCATCACTTTCCTCATGTTCTCCTTCTCTCTTTTTTTTTTCTTTGTTATTTTCTCACTCATCCCCTCACTCATCCTCTCACTCATACCCTCACTCATCCTCTCACTCATCCCCTCACTCATCCCCTCACTCATCCCCTCACTCACCCTCTCACTCATCCTGTCACTCATCCTGTCACTCACCCTCTCACTCATCCTCTCCCTCATCCCCTCACTCATCCCCGCACTCATCCTGTCACTCATCCCCTCACTCATCCTCTCCCTCATCCCCTCACTCATCCTCTCACTCACCCTCTCGCTCATCCCCTCACTCATCCCCTCACTCACCCTCTCACTCATCCCCTCACTCATCCTCTCACTCATCCTGTCACTCACCCTCTCACTCACCTTCTCACTCACCTTCTCACTCATCCTCTTACTCATCCCCTCACTCATCCTCTCACTCATCCCCTCACCCATCCCCTCACTCATCCTCTCACTCATCCTCTCACTCATCCTCTCACTCATCATCTCACTCACCCTCTCACTCATCCCCTCACTCATCCTGTCACTCACCCTTTCACTCATCCCCTCACTCATCCTCTCCCTCATCCACTCACTCATCCTCTCACTCATCCCCTCACTTATCCCCTCACTCATCCTCTCACTCATCCCCTCACTCATCCCCTTACTCATCCTCTCACTCATCCTCTCACTCATCCCCTCACTCACCCTCTCACTCACCCTCTCGCTCATCACCTCACTCATCCCCTCACTCATCCTCTCACTCATCCTGTCACTCACCCTGTCACTCACCCCTCTCACTCACCTCACCCACCTTCTCACTCATCCCATCACTCATCCTCTCCCTCATCCCCTCACTCATCCTCTCACTCATCCCCTCACTCATCCCCTCACTCATCCTCTTACTCATCCTCTCACTCATCCCCTCACTCACCCTCTCACTCACCCCCTCACGCATCCTCTCGTTCACCCTCTTGCTCATCCCCTCACTCATCCCCTCACTCATCCTCTCACTCACCCTCTCACTCATCCCCTCACTCATCCTCTCACTCATCCTGTCACCCACCCTGTCACTCACCCTCTCACTCACCTTCTCACCCACCTTCTCACTCATCCCCTCACTCATCCTCTCACTCATCCTCTCACTCACCTTCTCACTCATCCCCTCACTCATTCTCTTACTCATCCCCTTACTCATCCCCTCACTCATCCTCTCACTCATCCCCTCACTCACCCTCTCACTCATCCCCTCACTCATCCTGTCACTCACGCTCTCACTCATCCCCTCACTAATCCTCTTACTCATCCTCTCACTCATCCCCTCACTCATCCCCTCACTCACGCTCTCACTCTCCCCCTCACGCATCCTCTCACTCACCCTCTCACTCATCCCCTCACTCATGCCCTCACTCATCCTCTCACTCACCCTCTCACTCATCCCCTCACTCAGCCTCTCACTCACCCTGTCACTCACCCTGTCACTCACCCTCTCACTCACCTTCTCACCCACCTTCTCACTTATCCTCTCACTCATCCTCTCACTCATCCTCTCACTCATCCCCTCACTCATCCTCTCACTCATTCCCTCACTCATCCTCTCACTCACCCTCTCACTCATCCCCTCACTCATCCTCTCACTCATCCTGCCACTCTCTCACTCACCCTCTCACTCACCTTCTCACACACCTTCTCACTCATCCCCTCACTCATCCTCTCACTCATCATCTCAAACATCCTCTCACTCACCTCCTCACTCATCCTCTCACTCACCCTCTCACTCATCCTCTCACTCACCCTCTCACTTACCTTCTCACCCACCTTCTCACTCATCCCCTCACTCATCCTCTCACTCACCCTCTCACTCATCCCCTCACGCATCCTCTCACTCACCCTCTCACTCATCTTCTCACTCACCCTCTCACTTACCTTCTCACCCACCTTCTCACTCATCCCCTCACTCATCCTCTCCCTCATCCCCTCCCTCATCCCCTCACTCATCCCCTCACTCATCCTCTTACTCATCCTCTCCCTCATCCCCTCACTCACCCTCTCAGTCATCCTCTCACTCATCGTGTCACTCACCCTCTCACTCATCCCCTCACTCATCCCCTCACTCATCCTGTCATTCACCCTCTCCCTCATCCCCTCACTCATCCTCTCCCTCATCCCCTCACTCATCCTCTCACTCACCCTCTCGCTCATCCCCTCACTCATCCCCTCACTCATCCCCTCACTCACCCTCTCACTTATCCCCTCACTCATCCTCTCACTCATCCTGTCACTCACCCTGTCACTCACCCTCTCACTCACCTTCTCACCCACCTTCTCACTCATCCCTTCACTCATCCTCTCACTCATCCTCTCACTCATCCCCTCACTCATCCCCTCACTCATCCTCTCACTCATCCCCTCACTCATCCCCTCACTCATCTTCTCACTCATCCTCTCACTCATCCCCTCACTCACCCTCTCGCTCATCCCCTCACTCATCCCCTCACTCATCCTCTCACTCACCCTCTCACTCATCCCCTCACATATCCTCTCACTCATCCTGTCACTCACTCTGTCGCTCACCCTCTCACACACCTCACCCACCTTCTCAATCATCCTCTCACTCATCATCTCACTCACCTTCTCACTCATCCCTCACTCATCCTCTTACTCATCCCCTTACTCTTCCTCTCACTCATCCCCTTACTCTTCCTCTCACTCATCCCCTCATTCATCCTCTCACTCATCCCCTCACTCAACCTCTCACTCATCCCCTCACTCATCCTGTCACTCACCCTCTCACTCATCCCATCACTCATCCTCTCCCTCATCCCCTCACTCATCCTCTCACTCATCCCCTCACTCATCCCCTCACTCATCCCCTCACTCATCCTCTCACTCACCCTCTCACTCATCCCCTCACGCATCCTCTCACTCACCCTCTCACTCATCTTCTCACTCACCCTCTCACTTACCTTCTCACCCACCTTCTCACTCATCCCCTCACTCATCCTCTCCCTCATCCCCTCCCTCATCCCCTCACTCATCCCCTCACTCATCCTCTTACTCATCCTCTCCCTCATCCCCTCACTCACCCTCTCAGTCATCCTCTCACTCATCGTGTCACTCACCCTCTCACTCATCCCCTCACTCATCCCCTCACTCATCCTGTCATTCACCCTCTCCCTCATCCCCTCACTCATCCTCTCCCTCATCCCCTCACTCATCCTCTCACTCACCCTCTCGCTCATCCCCTCACTCATCCCCTCACTCATCCCCTCACTCACCCTCTCACTTATCCCCTCACTCATCCTCTCACTCATCCTGTCACTCACCCTGTCACTCACCCTCTCACTCACCTTCTCACCCACCTTCTCACTCATCCCTTCACTCATCCTCTCACTCATCCTCTCACTCATCCCCTCACTCATCCCCTCACTCATCCTCTCACTCATCCCCTCACTCATCCCCTCACTCATCTTCTCACTCATCCTCTCACTCATCCCCTCACTCACCCTCTCGCTCATCCCCTCACTCATCCCCTCACTCATCCTCTCACTCACCCTCTCACTCATCCCCTCACATATCCTCTCACTCATCCTGTCACTCACTCTGTCGCTCACCCTCTCACACACCTCACCCACCTTCTCAATCATCCTCTCACTCATCATCTCACTCACCTTCTCACTCATCCCTCACTCATCCTCTTACTCATCCCCTTACTCTTCCTCTCACTCATCCCCTTACTCTTCCTCTCACTCATCCCCTCATTCATCCTCTCACTCATCCCCTCACTCAACCTCTCACTCATCCCCTCACTCATCCTGTCACTCACCCTCTCACTCATCCCATCACTCATCCTCTCCCTCATCCCCTCACTCATCCTCTCACTCATCCCCTCACTCATCCCCTCACTCATCCTCTTACTCATCCTCTCACTCATCCCCTCACTCACCCTCTCACTCACCCCCTCACGCATCCTCTCGCTCACCCTCTTGCTCATCCCCTCACTCATCCCCTCACTCATCCTCTCACTCACCCTCTCACTCATCCCCTCACTCATCCTCTCACTCATCCTGTCACCCACCCTGTCACTCACCCTCTCACTCACCTTCTCACCCACCTTCTCACTCATCCCCTCACTCATCCTCTCACTCATCCTCTCACTCACCTTCTCACTCATCCCCTCACTCATTCTCTTACTCATCCCCATACTCATCCCCTCACTCATCCTCTCACTCATCCCCTCACTCACCCTCTCACTCATCCCCTCACTCATCCTGTCACTCACGCTCTCACTCATCCCCTCACTAATCCTCTTACTCATCCTCTCACTCATCCCCTCACTCATCCCCTCACTCACCCTCTCACTCTCCCCCTCACGCATCCTCTCACTCACCCTCTCACTCATCCCCTCACTCATGCCCTCACTCATCCTCTCACTCACCCTCTCACTCATCCCCTCACTCAGCCTCTCACTCATCCTGTCACTCACCCTGTCACTCACCCTCTCACTCACCTTCTCACCCACCTTCTCACTTATCCTCTCACTCATCCTCTCACTCATCCTCTCACTCATCCCCTCACTCATCCTCTCACTCATTCCCTCACTCATCCTCTCACTCACCCTCTCACTCATCCCCTCACTCATCCTCTCACTCATCCTGCCACTCTCTCACTCACCTTCTCACACACCTTCTCACTCATCCCCTCACTCATCCTCTCACTCATCATCTCAAACATCCTCTCACTCACCTCCTCACTCACTCCTCTCACTCACCCTCTCACTCATCCTCTCACTCACCCTCTCACTTACCTTCTCACCCACCTTCTCACTCATCCCCTCACTCATCCTCTCACTCACCCTCTCACTCATCCCCTCACGCATCCTCTCACTTACCCTCTCACTCATCTTCTCACTCACCCTCTCACTTACCTTCTCACCCACCTTCTCACTCATCCCCTCACTCATCCTCTCACTCATCCCCTCACGCATCCTCTCACTCATCCTCTCACTCAACCTGTCACTCACCCTGTCACTCACCCTCTCACTCACCTTCTCACCCACCTTCTCACTCATCCCTTCACTCATCCTCTCACTCATCCTCTCACTCATCCCCTCACTCATCCCCTCACTCATCCTCTCACTCATCCCCTCACTCATCCCCTCACTCATCCTCTCACTCATCCTCTCACTCATCCCCTCACTCACCCTCTCGCTCATCCCCTCACTCATCCCCTCACTAATCCTCTCACTCACCCTCTCACTCATCCCCTCACATATCCTCTCACTCATCCTGTCACTCACTCTGTCACTCACACTCTCACACACCTCACCCACCTTCTCAATCATCCTCTCACTCATCATCTCACTCACCTTCTCACTCATCCCTCACTCATCCTCTTACTCATCCCCTTACTCTTCCTCTCACTCATCCCCTTACTCTCCTCTCACTCATCCCCTCATTCATCCTCTCACTCATCCCCTCACTCACCCTCTCACTCACCCCCTCAATCATCCTGTCACTCACCCTCTCACTCATCCCCTCACTCATCCTCTCCCTCATCCTCTCGCTCACCCTCTTGCTCATCCCCTCACTCATCCCCTCACTCATCCTCTCACTCACCCTCTCACTCATCCCCTCACTCATCCTCTCACTCATCCTGTCACCCACCCTGTCACTCACCCTCTCACTCACCTTCTCACCCACCTTCTCACTCATCCCCTCACTCATCCTCTCACTCATCCTCTCACTCACCTTCTCACTCATCCCCTCACTCATTCTCTTACTCATCCCCTTACTCATCCCCTCACTCATCCTCTCACTCATCCCCTCACTCACCCTCTCACTCATCCCCTCACTCATCCTGTCACTCACGCTCTCACTCATCCCCTCACTAATCCTCTTACTCATCCTCTCACTCATCCCCTCACTCATCCCCTCACTCACGCTCTCACTCTCCCCCTCACGCATCCTCTCACTCACCCTCTCACTCATCCCCTCACTCATGCCCTCACTCATCCTCTCACTCACCCTCTCACTCATCCCCTCACTCAGCCTCTCACTCACCCTGTCACTCACCCTGTCACTCACCCTCTCACTCACCTTCTCACCCACCTTCTCACTTATCCTCTCACTCATCCTCTCACTCATCCTCTCACTCATCCCCTCACTCATCCTCTCACTCATTCCCTCACTCATCCTCTCACTCACCCTCTCACTCATCCCCTCACTCATCCTCTCACTCATCCTGCCACTCTCTCACTCACCCTCTCACTCACCTTCTCACACACCTTCTCACTCATCCCCTCACTCATCCTCTCACTCATCATCTCAAACATCCTCTCACTCACCTCCTCACTCATCCTCTCACTCACCCTCTCACTCATCCTCTCACTCACCCTCTCACTTACCTTCTCACCCACCTTCTCACTCATCCCCTCACTCATCCTCTCACTCACCCTCTCACTCATCCCCTCACGCATCCTCTCGCTCACCCTCTCACTCATCTTCTCACTCACCCCTCTCACTTACCTTCTCACCCACCTTCTCACTCATCCCCTCACTCATCCTCTCCCTCATCCCCTCCCTCATCCCCTCACTCATCCCCTCACTCATCCTCTTACTCATCCTCTCCCTCATCCCCTCACTCACCCTCTCAGTCATCCTCTCACTCATCGTGTCACTCACCCTCTCACTCATCCCCTCACTCATCCCCTCACTCATCCTGTCATTCACCCTCTCCCTCATCCCCTCACTCATCCTCTCCCTCATCCCCTCACTCATCCTCTCACTCACCCTCTCGCTCATCCCCTCACTCATCCCCTCACTCATCCCCTCACTCACCCTCTCACTTATCCCCTCACTCATCCTCTCACTCATCCTGTCACTCACCCTGTCACTCACCCTCTCACTCACCTTCTCACCACCTTCTCACTCATCCCTTCACTCATCCTCTCACTCATCCTCTCACTCATCCCCTCACTCATCCCCTCACTCATCCTCTCACTCATCCCCTCACTCATCCCCTCACTCATCTTCTCACTCATCCTCTCACTCATCCCCTCACTCACCCTCTCGCTCATCCCCTCACTCATCCCCTCACTCATCCTCTCACTCACCCTCTCACTCATCCCCTCACATATCCTCTCACTCATCCTGTCACTCACACTGTCGCTCACCCTCTCTCACACCTCACCCACCTTCTCAATCATCCTCTCACTCATCATCTCACTCACCTTCTCACTCATCCCTCACTCATCCTCTTACTCATCCCCTTACTCTTCCTCTCACTCATCCCCTTACTCTTCCTCTCACTCATCCCCTCATTCATCCTCTCACTCATCCCCTCACTCAACCTCTCACTCATCCCCTCACTCATCCTGTCACTCACCCTCTCACTCATCCCATCACTCATCCTCTCCCTCATCCCCTCACTCATCCTCTCACTCATCCCCTCACTCATCCCCTCACTCATCCTCTTACTCATCCTCTCACTCACCCTCTCACTCATCCCCTCACGCATCCTCTCACTCACCCTCTCACTCATCTTCTCACTCACCCTCTCACTTACCTTCTCACCCACCTTCTCACTCATCCCCTCACTCATCCTCTCCCTCATCCCCTCCCTCATCCCCTCACTCATCCCCTCACTCATCCTCTTACTCATCCTCTCCCTCATCCCCTCACTCACCCTCTCAGTCATCCTCTCACTCATCGTGTCACTCACCCTCTCACTCATCCCCTCACTCATCCCCTCACTCATCCTGTCATTCACCCTCTCCCTCATCCCCTCACTCATCCTCTCCCTCATCCCCTCACTCATCCTCTCACTCACCCTCTCGCTCATCCCCTCACTCATCCCCTCACTCATCCCCTCACTCACCCTCTCACTTATCCCCTCACTCATCCTCTCACTCATCCTGTCACTCACCCTGTCACTCACCCTCTCACTCACCTTCTCACCCACCTTCTCACTCATCCCTTCACTCATCCTCTCACTCATCCTCTCACTCATCCCCTCACTCATCCCCTCACTCATCCTCTCACTCATCCCCTCACTCATCCCCTCACTCATCTTCTCACTCATCCTCTCACTCATCCCCTCACTCACCCTCTCGCTCATCCCCCTCACTCATCCCCTCACTCATCCTCTCACTCACCCTCTCACTCATCCCCTCACATATCCTCTCACTCATCCTGTCACTCACTCTGTCGGCTCACCCTCTCACACACCTCACCCACCTTCTCAATCATCCTCTCACTCATCATCTCACTCACCTTCTCACTCATCCCTCACTCATCCTCTTACTCATCCCCTTACTCTTCCTCTCATTCATCCCCTTACTCTTCCTCTCACTCATCCCCTCATTCATCCTCTCACTCATCCCCTCACTCAACCTCTCACTCATCCCCTCACTCATCCTGTCACTCACCCTCTCACTCATCCCATCACTCATCCTCTCCCTCATCCCCTCACTCATCCTCTCACTCATCCCCTCACTCATCCCCTCACTCATCCTCTTACTCATCCTCTCACTCATCCCTCACTCACCCTCTCACTCACCCCCTCACGCATCCTCTCGCTCACCCTCTTGCTCATCCCCTCACTCATCCCCTCACTCATCCTCTCACTCACCCTCTCACTCATCCCCTCACTCATCCTCTCACTCATCCTGTCACCCACCCTGTCACTCACCCTCTCACTCACCTTCTCACCCACCTTCTCACTCATCCCCTCACTCATCCTCTCACTCATCCTCTCACTCACCTTCTCACTCATCCCCTCACTCATTCTCTTACTCATCCCCATACTCATCCCCTCACTCATCCTCTCACTCATCCCCTCACTCACCCTCTCACTCATCCCCTCACTCATCCTGTCACTCACGCTCTCACTCATCCCCTCACTAATCCTCTTACTCATCCTCTCACTCATCCCCTCACTCATCCCCTCACTCACCCTCTCACTCTCCCCCTCACGCATCCTCTCACTCACCCTCTCACTCATCCCTCACTCATGCCCTCACTCATCCTCTCACTCACCCTCTCACTCATCCCCTCACTCAGCCTCTCACTCATCCTGTCACTCACCCTGTCACTCACCCTCTCACTCACCTTCTCACCCACCTTCTCACTTATCCTCTCACTCATCCTCTCACTCATCCTCTCACTCATCCCCTCACTCATCCTCTCACTCATTCCCTCACTCATCCTCTCACTCACCCTCTCACTCATCCCCTCACTCATCCTCTCACTCATCCTGCCACTCTCTCACTCACCTTCTCACACACCTTCTCACTCATCCCCTCACTCATCCTCTCACTCATCATCTCAAACATCCTCTCACTCACCTCCTCACTCACCCTCTCACTCACCCTCTCACTCATCCTCTCACTCACCCTCTCACTTACCTTCTCACCCACCTTCTCACTCATCCCCTCACTCATCCTCTCACTCACCCTCTCACTCATCCCCTCACGCATCCTCTCACTTACCCTCTCACTCATCTTCTCACTCACCCTCTCACTTACCTTCTCACCCACCTTCTCACTCATCCCCTCACTCATCCTCTCACTCATCCCCTCACGCATCCTCTCACTCATCCTCTCACTCAACCTGTCACTCACCCTGTCACTCACCCTCTCACTCACCTTCTCACCCACCTTCTCACTCATCCCTTCACTCATCCTCTCACTCATCCCCTCACTCATCCCCTCACTCATCCTCTCACTCATCCCCTCACTCATCCCCTCACTCATCCTCTCACTCATCCTCTCACTCATCCCCTCACTCACCCTCTCGCTCATCCCCTCACTCATCCCCTCACTCATCCTCTCACTCACCCTCTCACTCATCCCCTCACATATCCTCTCACTCATCCTGTCACTCACTCTGTCACTCACACTCTCACACACCTCACCCACCTTCTCAATCATCCTCTCACTCATCATCTCACTCACCTTCTCACTCATCCCTCACTCATCCTCTTACTCATCCCCTTACTCTTCCTCTCACTCATCCCCTTACTCTCCTCTCACTCATCCCCTCATTCATCCTCTCACTCATCCCCTCACTCACCCTCTCACTCACCCCCTCAATCATCCTGTCACTCACCCTCTCACTCATCCCCTCACTCATCCTCTCCCTCATCCTCTCGCTCACCCTCTTGCTCATCCCCTCACTCATCCCCTCACTCATCCTCTCACTCACCCTCTCACTCATCCCCTCACTCATCCTCTCACTCATCCTGTCACCCACCCTCTCACTCACCCTCTCACTCACCTTCTCACCCACCTTCTCACTCATCCCCTCACTCATCCTCTCACTCATCCTCTCACTCACCTTCTCACTCATCCCCTCACTCATTCTCTTACTCATCCCCTTACTCATCCCCTCACTCATCCTCTCACTCATCCCCTCACTCACCCTCTCACTCATCCCCTCACTCATCCTGTCACTCACGCTCTCACTCAGCCCCTCACTCATCGTCTCCCTCATCCCCTCACTCATCCTCTCACTCATCCCCTCACTCATCCCCTCACTAATCCTCTTACTCATCCTCTCACTCATCCCCTCACTCATCCCCTCACTCACCCTCTCACTCTCCCCCCTCACGCATCCTCTCACTCACCCTCTCACTCATCCCCTCACTCATGCCCTCACTCATCCTCTCACTCACCCTCTCACTCATCCCCTCACTCATCCTCTCACTCATCCTGTCACTCACCCTGTCACTCACCCTCTCACTCACCTTCTCACCCACCTTCTCACTTATCCTCTCACTCATCCTCTCACTCATCCTATCACTCATCCCCTCACTCATCCTCTCACTCATTCCCTCACTCATCCTCTCACTCACCCTCTCACTCATCCCCTCACTCAACCTCTCACTCATCCTGCCACTCTCTCACTCACCCTCTCACTCACCTTCTCACACACCTTCTCACTCATCCCCTCACTCATCCTCTCACTCATCATCTCAAACATCCTCTCACTCACCTCCTCACTCATCCTCTCACTCACCCTCTCACTCATCCTCTCACTCACCCTCTCACTTACCTTCTCACCCACCTTCTCACTCATCCCCTCACTCATCTTCTCACTCACCCTCTCACTCATCCCCTCACGCATCCTCTCACTCACCCTCTCACTTACCTTCTCACCCACCTTCTCACTCATCCCCTCACTCATCCTCTCCCTCATCCCCTCCCTCATCCCCTCACTCATCCCCTCACTCATCCTCTTACTCATCCTCTCCCTCATCCCCTCACTCACCCTCTCAGTCATCCTCTCACTCATCGTGTCACTCACCCTCTCACTCATCCCCTCACTCATCCCCTCACTCATCCTGTCATTCACCCTCTCCCTCATCCCCTCACTCATCCTCTCCCTCATCCCCTCATTCATCCTCTCATTCACCCTCTCGCTCATCCCCTCACTCATCCCCTCACTCACCCTCTCACTTATCCCCTCACTCATCCTCTCACTCATCCTGTCACTCACCCTGTCACTCACCCTCTCACTCACCTTCTCACCCACCTTCTCACTCATCCCTTCACTCATCCTCTCACTCATCCTCTCACTCATCCCCTCACTCATCCCCTCACTCATCCTCTCACTCATCCCTCACTCATCCCCTCACTCATCTTCTCACTCATCCTCTCACTCATCCCCTCACTCACCCTCTCGCTCATCCCCTCACTCATCCCCTCACTCATCCTCTCACTCACCCTCTCACTCATCCCCTCACATATCCTCTCACTCATCCTGTCACTCACTCTGTCGCTCACCCTCTCACACACCTCACCCACCTTCTCAATCATCCTCTCACTCATCATCTCACTCACCTTCTCACTCATCCCTCACTCATCCTCTTACTCATCCCCTTACTCTTCCTCTCACTCATCCCCTCATTCATCCTCTCACTCATCCCCTCACTCAACCTCTCACTCATCCCCTCACTCATCCTGTCACTCACCCTCTCACTCATCCCATCACTCATCCTCTCCCTCATCCCCTCACTCATCCTCTCACTCATCCCCTCACTCATCCCCTCACTCATCCTCTTACTCATCCTCTCACTCATCCCCTCACTCAACCTCTCACTCACCCCCTCATGCATCCTCTCGCTCACCCTCTTGCTCATCCCCTCACTCATCCCCTCACTCATTCTCTCACTCACCCTCTCACTCATCCCCTCACTCATCCTCTCACTCATCCTGTCACCCACCCTGTCACTCACCCTCTCACTCACCTTCTCACCCACCTTCTCACTCATCCTCTCACTCATCCTCTCACTCATCCTCTCACTCACCTTCTCACTCATCCCCTCACTCATTCTCTTACTCATCCCCACTTACTCATCCCCTCACTCATCCTCTCACTCATCCCCCTCACTCACCCTCTCACTCATCCCCTCACTCATCCTGTCACTTCACGCTCTCACTCATCCCCTCACTAATCCTCTTACTCATCCTCTCACTCATCCCCTCACTCATCCCCTCACTCACCCTCTCACTCTCCCCTCACGCATCCTCTCACTCACCCTCTCACTCATCCCCTCACTCATGCCCTCACTCATCCTCTCACTCACCCTCTCACTCATCCCCTCACTCAGCCTCTCACTCACCCCTGTCACTCACCCTGTCACTCACCCTCTCACTCACCTTCTCACCCACCTTCTCACTTATCCTCTCACTCATTCTCTCACTCATCCTCTCACTCATCCCCTCACTCATCCTCTCACTCATTCCCTCACTCATCCTCTCACTCACCCTCTCACTCATCCCTCACTCATCCTCTCACTCATCCTGCCACTCTCTCACTCACCCTCTCACTCACCTTCTCACACACCTTCTCACTCATCCCCTCACTCATCCTCTCACTCATCATTTCAAACATCCTCTCACTCACCTCCTCACTCACCCTCTCACTCACCCTCTCACTCATCCTCTCACTCACCCTCTCACTTACCTTCTCACCCACCTTCTCACTCATCCCCTCACTCATCCTCTCACTCACCCTCTCACTCATCCCCTCACGCATCCTCTCACTCACCCTCTCACTCATCTTCTCACTCACCCTCTCACTTACCTTCTCACCCACCTTCTCACTCATCCCCTCACTCATCCTCTCACTCATCCCCTCACGCATCCTCTCACTCATCCTCTCACTCAACATGTCACTCACCCTGTCACTCACCCTCTCACTCACCTTCTCACCCACCTTCTCACTCATCCCTTCACTCATCCTCTCACTCATCCTCTCACTCATCCCCTCACTCATCCCCTCACTCATCCTCTCACTCATCCCCTCACTTATCCCCTCACTCATCCTCTCACTCATCCTCTCACTCATCCCCTCACTCACCCTCTCGCTCATCCCCTCACTCATCCCCTCACTCATCCTCTCACTCACCCTCTCACTCATCCCCTCACACATCCTCTCACTCATCCTGTCACTCACTCTGTCACTCACCCTCTCACACACCTCACCCACCTTCTCAATCATCCTCTCACTCATCATCTCACTCACCTTCTCACTCATCCCTCACTCATCCTCTTACTCATCCCCTTACTCTTCCTCTCACTCATCCCCTTACTCTCCTCTCACTCATCCCCTCATTCATCCTCTCACTCATCCCCTCACTCACCCTCTCACTCACCCCCTCAATCATCCTGTCACTCACCCTCTCACTCATCCCCTCACTCATCCTCTCCCTCATCCCCTCACTCATCCTCTCACTCATCCCCTCACTCATCCCCTCACTCATCCTCTTACTCATCCTCTCACTCATCCCCTCACTCACCCTCTCACTTACCCCCTCACGCATCCTCTCGCTCACCCTCTTGCTCATCCCCTCACTCATCCCCTCACTCATCCTCTCACTCACCCTCTCACTCATCCCCTCACTCATCCTCTCACTCATCCTGTCACTCACCCTGTCACTCATCCTCTCACTCACCTTCTCACTCATCCCCTCACTCATCCTCTTACTCATCCCCTTACTCATCCTCTCACTCATCCCCTCACTCATCCTCTCACTCATCCCCTCACTCACCCTCTCACTCATCCCCTCACTCATCCTGTCACTCACCCTCTCACTCATCCCCTCACTCATCCTCTCCCTCATCCCCTCACTCATCCCCTCACTCATCCCCTCACTCATCCTCTTACTCATCCTCTCCCTCATCCCCTCACTCACCCTCTCAGTCATCCTCTCACTCATCCTGTCACTCACCCTCTCACTCATCCCCTCACTCATCCTGTCATTCACCCTCTCCCTCATCCCCTCACTCATCCTCTCCCTCATCCCCTCACTCATCCTCTCACTCACCCTCTCGCTCATCCCCTCACTCATCCTCTCACTCACCCTCTCACTCATCCCCTCACACATCCTCTCACTCATCCTGTCACTCACTCTGTCACTCACTCTGTCACTCACCCTCTCACACACCTCACCCACCTTCTCAATCATCCTCTCACTCATCCTCTCACTTACCTTCTCACTCAACCCTCACTCATCCTCTTACTCATCCCCTTACTCTTCCTCTCACTCATCCCCTTACTCCTCCTCTCACTCATCCCCTCATTCATCCTCTCACTCATCCCCTCACTCAACCTCTCACTCATCCCCTCACTCATCCTGTCACTCACCCTCTCACTCATCCCCTCACTCATCCTCTCCCTCATCCCCTCACTCATCCTCTCACTCATCCCCTCACTCATCCCCTCACTCATCCTCTTACTCATCTTCTCACTCTTCCCCTCACTCACCCTCTCACTCACCCCCTCACGCATCCTCTCGCTCACCCTCTTGCTCATCCGCTCACTCATCCCCTCACTCATCCTCTCACACCCTCTCACTCATCCCCTCACTCATCCTCTCACTCATCCTGTCACCCACCCTGTCACTCACCCTCTCACTCACCTTCTCACCCACCTTCTCACTCATCCCCTCACTCATCCTCTCACTCATCCTCTCACTCACCTTCTCACTCATCCCCTCACTCATTCTCTTACTCATCCCCTTACTCATCCCCTCACTCATCCTCTCACTCATCCCCTCACTCACCCTCTCACTCATCCCCTCACTCATCCTGTCACTCACGCTCTCACTCATCCCCTCACTCATCCTCTCCCTCATCCCCTCACTCATCCTCTCACTCATCCCCTCACTCATCCCCTCACTAATCCTCTTACTCATCCTCTCACTCATCCCCTCACTCATCCCCTCACTCACCCTCTCACTCTCCCCCTCACGCATCCTCTCACTCACCCTCTCACTCATCCCCTCACTCATGCCCTCACTAATCCTCTCACTCACCCTCTCACTCATCCCCTCACTCATCCTCTCACTCATCCTGTCACTCACCCTGTCACTCACCCTCTCACTCACCTTCTCACCCACCTTCTCACTTATCCTCTCACTCATCCTCTCACTCATCCTCTCACTCATCCCCTCACTCATCTTCTCACTCATTCCCTCACTCATCCTCTCACTCACCCTCTCACTCATCCCCTCACTCATCCTCTCACTCATCCTGCCACTCTCTCACTCACCCTCTCACTCACCTTCTCACACACCTTCTCACTCATCCCCTCACTCATCCTCTCACTCATCATCTCAAACATCCTCTCACTCACCTCCTCACTCATCCTCTCACTCACCCTCTCACTCATCCTCTCACTCACCCTCTCACTTACCTTCTCACCCACCTTCTCACTCATCCCCTCACTCATCCTCTCACTCACCCTCTCACTCATCCCCTCACGCATCCTCTCACTCACCCTCTCACTCATCTTCTCACTCACCCTCTCACTTACCTTCTCACCCACCTTCTCACTCATCCCCTCAATCATCCTCTCACTCATCCCCTCACTCATCCCCTCACTCATCCTCTCACCCATCCCCTCACTCATCCTCTCACTCACCCTCTCACTCATCTTCTCACTCACCCTCTCACTTACCTTCTCACCCACCTTCTCACTCATCCCCTCACTCATCCTCTCACTCATCCCCTCACTCATCCTCTCACTCACCCTCTCACTCATCCCCTCACGCATCCTCTCACTCATCCCCTCACTCACCCTCTCACTCTTCCTCTCACTCATCCCCTCACTCACCTCCTCACTCATCCTCTCACTCATCCCCTCACACATCCTCTCACTTACCCCCTCACTCATCCCCTCACTCACTCACCCTCTCACTCATCCCCTCACTCATCCTCTCACTCATCCTGTCACTCTCCCTCTCACTCACCCTCTCACCCACCTTCTCACCCCCTCACTCATCCTCTCACTCATCATCTCACTCATCCTCTCACTTACCCCCTCACTCATCCTCTCACTCATCCTGTCACTCACCCCCTCACTCACCTTCTCACTCATCCCCTCACTTATCCTCTCACTCATCCCCTCACTCATCCCCTCACTCACCCCCTCACTCACCCCCTCACTCACCCCCTCACTCACCCCCTCACTCATCCCCTCACACATCCTCTCACTTACCTCCTCACTCATCCCCTCACTCACTCACCCTCTCACTCATCCCCTCACTCATCCTCTCACTCATCCTGTCACTCTCCCTCTCACTCACCCTCTCACCCACCTTCTCATCCCCTCACTCATCCTCTCACTCATCCTCTCACTTACCCCCTCACTCATCCTCTCACTCATCCTGTCACTCACCCCCTCACTCACCTTCTCACTCATCCCCTCACTTATCCTCTCACTCATCCCCTCACTCATCCCCTCACTCACCCCCTCACTCACCCTCTCACTTTCCCCCTCACTCACCCCCTCACTCACCCCCTCACTCACCCTCTCACTTTCCCCCTCACTCACCCCCTCACTCACCCCCTCACTCATCCCCTCACTCACCCCCTCACTCACCCTCTCACTTTCCCCCTCACTCACCCCCTCACTCACCCCCTCACTCACCCCCTCACTCACCCCCTCACTCACCCCCTCACTCACCCTCTCATTCACCCCTCACTCACCCTCTCACTCACTCCCCTCACTCACCCCCTGCTACTCCACTAGCCATTTGAGTCTGCATCCCAAATGGCACCCTATTCCCTTTGTAGCGCACTGCTTTGAACAGGTCTGGTCTAAAGCAGTGCACTATATAGGTAATGGGGCTCTGGTCTAGAGTAGTGCACTATATAGGGAATACGGTGCCATTTGGGACAGAGGGAATAGGGTGACATTTGGGACGCACACTTATAGTGGAAGAATGAGAGAAGGGGATACTGGCGACTGGCGACTGGCTTGCGTGGGAGCACGGCGTGATGACTCAATCACCATTTATGGCATTGTTTGTATGGCAGACCATCTGTGGGCTATCACAGGGATCAAACACACCTGATCATGGCAATTTAGATGAAGAGATGTTCTCATGGAAGTCCTGGGGTCACTGACGCCAGGAGAGGTGTGATAACTGATGAAAACATGAATTGACTAAATTAACGTTACTCTGGGAAATAAAATGTAATGTTTGGATTGTTTCAAGAGTTCATAAAGAGCTACACGTTTTGATGTGTTTTATTGTACTGTAAGTGCTATGGATTTATTGTTACAGAGAAACTGTGTTATTCTGTTTGTCGGACGGCAGATAGTTCAAAGAGGAGCGACCCAGTGGTGTGCTCTTATCATACAGTGTTGAGGTGTGGTGATTAGATCCAAGAATGTGTGTGTTGTTTTCACGCCTTTGTTTTTAATGTTTTGGGCCATTAAAGTGAGGTTAATTAGACGATATGAGATACTGGGAGTTGGCACTCTTGGAAGAATAAAAGCTGCGTTTAAACTTTGATCATGGAGTCATTGGTAAACCGATCTCCTGACGTACGTTAGTGGTGAATTTTCTATGCCGTTAAGACTTAGGATATTTTGTATTCTGTTTATCATGAAGATTTCTTGTGTGTACCATTTGTTAATTGTATTCTTATTGAGTAACTGTAATAAATCGGATTACTTTTAAGTGGATACGAACCGTGGTCCTCACATTTCTGAGTAATATTCCTTGAATTATTATTGGGTGAAATGTCTAATGGTAAATGTTAATCCCAATATACATATCATACATGCTCAGTCTCTAACTGTGCATCTCTGAGCTAAGGTTAACTCAATCCTTTAATGCTAGGACACTGATTGCAAGACATTAGCTCCTTGTTCCTCAGCCTCTTAATAATTGCATAATGGTAAACCTAGACACGTGCATTTTATAGTATTCCTAGTGGTGGTGCAAGTCTCACTACCTTGGCTACACCCACTGGAAACGACTATGGGCCTATAGCATTCACATAATAATGGAGTCAGATTGGTAAATGTAGTTTATTATTATTCTACATAATGGAGACCCCTCATCCTCAGTCGATGGGGATTACCACCAACCTACATAATGGTTGGATCATTTCCACCAACCTACGTAATGGTTGGATCATTTCCACCAACCTACGTAATGGTTGGATCATTTACACCAACCTACGTAATGGTTGGATCATTTACACCAACCTACGTAATGGTTCGATCATTGGTGTCAATTAGTGTCAAAAAAATACATTCATCATTTGAAATAAGTATAAATCATTTGAAATAAGTATGAATCGTTTGAAATAAGTATTAATCATTTGAAGTAAGTATGAATAATTTGAAATAAGTATAATGAATCATTTGAAATAAGTATGAATAATTTGAAATAAGTATGAATAATTTGAAATAAGTCCACTTGGAGCTTGGAGGTAATAGATGAGGATCAGTGAATGGGAAAGTAATTTAACACAATGTTAAAATTGAGCCTGAGGGTAGCAGCAATGAAAAGCTGCAAGCTCTTGAGATATCCAAGCCAATACAGGGAGGGAGAAGGCCAGAATGGTTAGTGCCAGAATGACAGAGACATGGACATTAGCTGACCTTAAACTGAAACTCTGCAATATGACGATGCAGCACCACAGATGTTGCAGAAGAGCAGGCACACACACATGCAGTTACACGCACACGCATACACACACACACACACACACACACACACACACACGCACACACACGTACCCTCTGCAGGCTGATTCCTGGTGGTCCAATCATGGCTATACCAGGAGATGAAGTCTACTGAGACATGTTTGAGACTGTTTGGGGTAGTTTAGGTTCACAAATTAAAATTAGGACATGTATCTTTTACGAGACATCCAATCAATATCAAATCGAATTGGACTTCATTGATCCGTGTAAAGAAATACATTTATCACATAGTAGTCTACTACAACCATGTAACCAAGACTACAGCCCTATAGACTACAGCCCTATAGACTACAGCCCTACAGACTACAGCCCTATATACTACAGCCCTATAGACTACAGCCCTATAGACTACAGCCCTATAGACTACAGCCCTATAGACTACAGCTCTATAGACTACAGCCCTATAGACTACAGCCCTATAGACTACAGCCCTATAGACTACAGCCCTACAGACTACAGCCCTACAGACTACATCCCTATAGACTACAGCCCTATAGACTACAGCCCTACAGACTACAGCCCTATAGACTACAGCCCTATAGACTACAGCCCTACAGACTACAGCCCTACAGACTACAGCCCCACAGACTACAGCCCTATAGACTACAGCCCTATAGACTACAGCCTTATAGACTACAGCCCTATAGACTACAGCCCTATAGACTACAGCCCTATAGACTACAGCCCTACAGACTACAGCCCTATAGACTACAGTCCTATAGACTTCAGCCCTATAGACTACAGCCCTATAGACTACAGCCCTATAGACTACAGCCCTATAGACTACAGCCCTACAGACTACAGCCCTATAGACTACAGCCCTACAGACTACAGCCCTACAGACTACAGCCCTATAGACTACAGCCCTATAGACTACAGCCCTATAGACTACAGTCCTATAGACTACAGCCCTATAGACTACAGCCCTATAGACTACATAGCACAAAAAGAACGTTGGGTTGTTTTTTAACCCAATCATTTTTTACTGAGTAGGCTTTAGATTATTCAATGGCAACCTGGTGGGAGTGGAATACAAACTATACCATATGCTACCATACATTTCACTTCCATATTTAGGCTAATAGTACAGGTTTACAATTAAGCCATAAGGCACAGAGGGGGTGTGATATATGGACAATATACCATGGCTAAGTTCTTACGCACAACGTGTGGCGGAGTGCCTGGACACCACCATTAGCCGTGGTATATTGGCCATATACCACAAACCCCCCAGGTGCCTTATTGTTATTATAAACGGGTTACCAACGTAATTAGAGCAGTACAAATAAATGTTTTGTCATACCCGTGATAAGGTCTGATATACCACAGCTGTCAGCCAATCAGCATTCAGGGCTCGAACCACCCACTTTATATTACAATACAAAATACACAAAGAACGGTCAGTGTCATCTTATTAATAATCTATGGATAATGATTAGAAAGAGGCACAACCGCGCGCGGTTTTAGGAACGGCGGAAAGCGCTCCACATCTCAGTTCTCTTCTCTACTTCTCAGAGAGAGAGAGAGAGAGAGAGAGAGAGAGAGAGACAGACAGACAGAGAGAGAGAGACAGACAGAGACAGAGACAGAGAGAGAGAGAGAGAGAAAAAAACAGAGAGAAAGATGTGGGGGGTGAGGGGTGAGGGGTGGACAAGGATTTTGGCCGTCTGACGGTAGCAGCACGTTTTATTCTGCAGCACTCGAGCTCTCAGCTCAGCCTCAGCCAGCGCACCTCGGTAAAGACGGCACGAAGGGGAAAATAACCTAAACGAGTGTTCATACTATAGCCTAACGTTGTGTTAAACAGGGTAGCAAACAGTGGTAACGCGTTTTAGGACCACAGAATTGTCCCATTAGTGAGGTAATCGTTTCATCTGACAAGTGAGTTGCCGACCGTGCCACACCGTAAGCAGCGCGCAGACCTGTCCCAGGTGCCAGTGTTGCGTTTCTGCGGCAACCAACGACCAAGTTCAGGCTACACCGCCAGCACCGAAACGGAGTGCGGGGGAGGAAAGGAGCCGAGCGCGGTGAATGCTAAGCAACCCACTGGCCGAGGTGTGGGTCCGGTTAACACGAGTAAATGGGATATTCGGTTGGCCAAGGAGGATGTAAAAAATTGCTTGAAGGATGGGGAAACAAGGCTTCTCTGCGTCGACACTGCCACTGCTCGTGTTGGGCTGGCTCACGGTATCCGTTTCCACCGGTGGTAAGTGTAAGATGACGTGTGTTGATGCTAATATGGGAACCACTGGCCTAATATAATGAAAGGTAGGTAGTCTAGGGGGTCTGGAGAAGCACCACTTCCAACTATAGAGAGAGAGAGAGAGAGCTGTGAGTACAGGTTGTAGAGAGGTTGGGGGTATGAATAGATTGGTATGGTCCAGGGTTTCCCAAACTTGGTACTGCCCCCCCTGGGTGCACTTTTTGTTTTTTGCCCTAGCACTACACAGCTGATTCAAATGACCAACTCATCATCAAGCTTTGATTATTTGAATCAGCTGTGTAGTGCTAGGGCAAAAAACAAAACGTGCACCCAGGGGGGGCCCCGGGACCGGGTTTGGGAAACCCTGGTAGACTAGCCTACCCGTTCCTATACAAAACCAAAAAATGAAAAGCAACCGCCCCATTTATAGTTTTGTACATGTGAATACTATATGCTTATAGCCTACACACTTTAACATTATCAAGGTATGGCTGCTTAGCAGCATTCTATAGGCCCATTCAATATCAGCGATTTATGGTGATTTGACGGTGACTCGCATTTATGAAAATTGAATCCAATTAGAATCCACAAACAACCTTTATGGAATCAGTCAGAGCCATATATTTAAGCAAAAAGGCCATAGGGGGTGTGGTATATGGCAGTGCTTAATTTGTAAATTGGGAGGTCCCAGAACACATAGTGAGCCTGAGGGGGCGGGGGGGGGCTCGAGGTCCCAGAACACATTGGGGAAAAAAGTGTCAAACACAACATAGCAGCCAAGTAGCCTACTATCTATGGTGGTGAAACGGACAGCGCTCTCCAAGTAGCCTGCTATCTATGGTGCTGAAACGGACAGCACTCTCCAAGGTGCTAATTAATTCAAAGCATTTTAGACGTCACTGCAGTACGCCCACATTCTTGAGTATAGCTGCGGGGCCAAATTTCTTATAGCCTCATTTTCCAGACATCAATGGACAGCAACATTTTTAGACGACACTGCAGAGCACCCCGCCATGTGCACACACACTCAGCTGTGGGGCTTACAAGACCCCAATTTCATTTCATTTTCAAGACATCAATGTAGCAGTAGAACAAATATCACAATATTGGAATATAACTTCAAATAAAATAAATCAAGGTAGGCTACAGCAGAACACACATATGAGAATATATAGGCCTCCTGCCTATGTGATAATATGAAGCACATATTCAGATTACAAACTTGTTCTGTGCTGTGAAGGTAAAGGAAAAAACATTTCCTACCTTAGTTTTCAAAACCGCCCACAATGACTCTCAAATCAAATCAAATCAAATCAAATCAAATTTTATTGGTCACATGCGCCGAATACAACAGGTGCAGACATTACAGTGAAATGCTTACTTACAGCCCTTAACCAACAGTGCATTTATTTTAAACAAAAAAGTAAGAATAAAACAACAACAAAAAAGTGTTGAGAAAAAAGAGCAGAAGTAAAAATAAAGTGACAGTAGGGAGGCTATATATACAATAGAATAAAGTGACAGTAGGGAGGCTATATATACAGGGGGGTATCGTTGCATAGTCAATGTGCGGGGGCACCGGCTAGTTGAGGTAGTTGAGGGTAATATGTACATGTGGGTAGAGTTAAAGTGACTATGCATAAATACTTAACAGAGTAGCAGCAGCGTAAAAAAGTATGGGGGGCAGTGCAAATAGTCCGGGTAGCCATGATTAGCTGTTCAGGAGTCTTATGGCTTGGGGGTAGAAGCTGTTGAGAAGTCTTTTGGACCTAGACTTGGCACTCCGGTACCGCTTGCCGTGCGGTAGCAGAGAGAACAGTCTATGACTAGGGTGACTGGAGTCTTTGACAATTTTGAGGGCCTTCCTCTGACACCGCCTGGTATAGAGGTCCTGGATGGCAGGGAGCTTTGCCCCTGTGATGTACTGGGCCGTACGCACTACCCTCTGTAGTGCCTTGCGGTCAGAGGCCAAGCAGTTGCCATACCAGGCGGTGATGCAACCAGTCAGGATGCTCTCGATGGTGCAGCTGTAGAATTTTTTGAGGATCTGAGGACCCATGCCAAATCTTTTTAGTCTCCTGAGGGGGAATAGGCTTTGTCGTGCCCTCTTCACGACTGTCTTGGTGTGTTTGGACCATGATAGTTCGTTGGTGATGTGGACACCAAGGAACTTGAAGCTCTCAACCTGTTCCACTACAGCCCCGTCGATGAGAATGGGGGCGTGCTCAGTCCTCTTTTTTTTTCCTGTAGTCCACAATCATCTCCTTTGTCTTGGTCACGTTGAGGGAGAGGTTGTTGTCCCTGGCACCACACGGCCAGATCTCTGACCTCCTCCCTATAGGCTGTCTCATCGTTGTCGGTGATCAGGCCTACCACTGTTGTGTCGTCGGCAAACTTAATGATGGTGTTGGAGTCGTGCCTGGCCATGCAGTCATGGGTGAACAGAGAGTACAGGAGGGGACTGAGCACGCACCCCTGAGGGGCCCCCGTGTTGAGGATCAGTGTGGCAGATGTGTTGTTACCTACCCTTACCACCTGGGGGCGGCCTGTCAGGAAGTCCAGGATCCAGTTGCAGAGGGAGGTGTTTAGTCCCAGGATCCTTAGCTTAGTGATGAGCTTTGAGGGCACTATGGTGTTGAATGCTGAGCTGTAGTCAATGAATAGCATTCTCACGTAGGTGTTCCTCTTGTCCAGGTGGGAAAGGGCAGTGTGGAGTGCGATAGAGATTGCATCATCTGTGGATCTGTTGGGGCGGTATGCAAATTGGAGTGGGTCTAGGGTTTCTGGGATTATGCTGTTGATGTGAGCCATGACCAGTCTTTCAAAGCACTTCATGGCTACAGACGTCAGTGCCACGGGTCGGTAGTCATTTAGGCAGGTTATCTTAGAGTTCTTGGGCACGGGGACTATGGTGGTCTGCTTGAAACATGTTGGTATTACAGACTCAGTCAGGGACATGTTGAAAATGTCAGTGAAGACACTTGCCAGTTGGTCAGCACATGCTCGGAGTACACGTCCTGGTAATCCGTCTGGCCCTGCGGCCTTGTGAATGTTGACCTGCTTAAAAGTCTTACTCACATCGGCTACGGAGAGCGTGATCACATAGTCGTCCCGGAACAGCTGGTGCTCTCATGCATGCTTCAGTGTTGCTTGCCTCGAAGCGAGCATAGAAGTGGTTTAGCTCGTCTGGTAGGCTTGTGTCACTGGGCAGCTCGCGGCTGTGCTTCCCTTTGTAGTCTGTAATAGTTTTCAAGCCCTGCCACATCCGACGAGCGTCAGAGCCAGTGTAGTATGATTCAATCTTAGACCTGTATTGACTCTTTGCCTGTTTGATGGTTCGTCGGAGGTCATAGCGGGATTTCTTATAAGCGTCCGGGTTAGAGTCCCGTTCCTTGAAAGCGGCAGCTCTACCCTTTAGCTCAGTGCGGATGTTTCCTGTAATCCATGGCTTCTGGTTGGGGTATGTACGTACGGTCACTGTGGGGACGACATCATCAATGCACTTATTGATGAAGCCAGTGACTGATGTGGTGTACTCCTCAATGCTGTCTGAAGAATCCCGGAACATGTTCCAGTCTGTGCTAGCAAAACAGTCCTGTAGCTTAGCATCTGCGTCATCTGACCACTTTTTTATTAACCGAGTCACTGGTGTTTCCTGCTTTAGTTTTTGCTTATAAGCAGGAATCAGGAGGATAGAGTTATGGTCAGATTTGCCAAATGGAGGGCGAGGGAGAGCTTTGTATGCGTCTCTGTGTGTGGAGTAAAGGTGGTCTAGAGTTTTTTCCCCTCTGGTTGCACATTTAACATGCTGGTAGAAATTAGGTAGAACGGATTTAAGTTTCCCTGCATTAAAGTCCCCTGCTACTAGGAGCGCTGCATCTGGATGAGCGTTTTCCTGTTGATTAATGGCCTTGTACAACTCATTCAGTGCAATCTTAATGCCAGCATTGGTTTGTGGTGGTAAATAGACAGCTATGAAAAATATAGATGAAAACTCTCTTGGTAAATAGTGTGGTCTACAGCTTATCATAAGATACTCTACCTCAGGCGAGCAAAACCTTGAGACTTCCTCCCCATGTCAAGTCCATTTAACTCCTGAGAGTCAACTTCTTGCTCGAAGCCATGAGCGGGCCTGTGGCTGTGATGTTTGGCCTCCTTCTAAGGCTGTTCTGAAGTCTATTTTATTTTTCATTTTGAGGGTTAACTATAACCTGGGTGTCCTCTTTAGCCTTGTCTACAAGGCTTGCTGCCACCAAATGCTCATTGGTTCAGGCATGTTCAAAAACCTTTTTTCAGAGGGCTCTTTGTTGTTGTTTTTGTACGTCTGAGGCAGAGGATGTTAATTTACTGTACATTCCACCCACTCTTTTGCTAGTTTAATCCCCACCAGTCGTTTCTAGACCCAAGCTCCCTACCTTTTAGTATGTTGTACAGCCCAACTTTTGAATTCTGCATGACAAGCCAGAGGTTATACGTTTGCTTGTTCTTGAACTGCAAATTGTACCTGCTCCGAGCACTTCATCGGTGGATGCACTGCCCCCCCCCCACCAACTGCCCCCAGCTCCCCGTCTCCCCCGCAGCTCCCCGTCTCCCCCCAAGCTCCCCCGTCTCCTGCGGAGTCTGACTCGCTAGTAGGCCTACTAGCTAGTGGAGGTGCTGCTGGTGATGCTGAACTGGCGGGATTAGTATCGCCATCAGAAACAGTTTGCCCCTCACTCCTCTCCTCCGGCACTGACAGTTCTCTGGCTCGTTCTGGGTTCGATTCACCATCTTTCTCTGGATTTTTGGACTTGAAAAATGTCAAACTCGATTGCCTTTTATTATCAATTTGTTATTTGGCTTTCCCACGATTCAAATTCAAGGACATCAACCACCCGAGCCACTGCCTGTTCACCCCGCTATCATCCAGAAGGCGAGGTCAGTACAGGTGCATCAAAGCTGGGACAGAGAGAATGAAAAACAGCTTCTATCTCAAGGCCATCAGACTGTTAAATAGCCTTCACAAGCACATTAGAGGCTGCTGCTGCCTATTGAAATCACTGGCCACTTTAAGAAATGGAACACTAGTCACTTTAATAATGTTTACATATCTTGCCCTACTCATCTCATATGTATATACTGCATTCTATAATATTCTACTGTATCTTAGTCCATGCTGCTCTGTCATTGCTTGTCCATATATGTATATATTCTTAAATTCCATTCCTTGCTTAGATTTGTGTGTATTGGGTCGATGTTGTGAAATTGTTAGATATTACTTGTTAGATATTACTGCACTGTCGGAGCTAGAAGCACAAGCATTTCGCTACACCCGCAATAACATCTGCATGTGTCAAATATTTTTTTTTGATTTGATTTGAATTCAGTAGGGAGACGACTAGACTAGGCTATATGACGTGTTTACGTATGGATCTCTTCCCTAGCTGACCACCACTACCAAGACCTGTGTCAAGATCAGTTACTTACCCCACCGGCCCTCCTCATAACCTCTATGTACAAATAAGACAGCAGGTCTGGAATCAGTGTGGCAAGATAGGATGATTACATAGAAGGATCACCACGCTTTTACATGATGGTCTTTCTGGGGGGGGGCAACTTGATTTAATGCTGATCGCTTTTATTAGAATGCGATCAGTGAAATAATTAATAAATGCCACGGGAGGTACCGGATCTGGGCAAATAGGTGCCGGAACAAACAAAGTCAAATCTGAGAGGTGCCGGATCCTGTTCCGGCTCAAATTAAGCACTGGTATATGGCCAATACACCACAGCTAAGGGCTGTTCTTATGCACGACGCAACGGGGAGTGCCTGGATACAGCCCTTAACTGTGGTATATTGGCAATATACCACAAACCTCTGAGGTGCCTTTTATTGCTATTATAAACTGGTGACCAAGGTAATTAGAACAGTAAACAAGTAGTTTTACGTCATACCCGTGTTATATTGTCTCATATACCACGGCTTTCAGCCAATCAGCATCCAGGGCTCGAACGACCCGGTTTATAATTAAAGTATTGCACATTGAGTTTTCTGAATATATGGCTCTGTAATCAGTCAGTTCATGTCCCAGCAAATTGTAAGAAATCCATCATTAACATGATATGTGTTGTTGTATGTGCTGACAGAAAAGGGCAACCAGTTGTGATTTGGATCATATGGATGTATTTTGGTCTATGCTCTGCTATCAACTTCATTCTCAAACGATGCGTGATAATGATAAGGTATTGCAGTAAACTGTAGTGCTTTGAAAATGATTCTAAACTTCTGACATTGTATAAGCTGTGTGTGTGTGTGTGTGTGTGTGTGTGTGTGTGTGTGTGTGTTCTTAGAGCATTCCTTAGCGTACAGTATTGTTGAGCGTACTAAACCGTAATGTGATGTGTGTGATAGAAGGAGTCAGGCGCAGGAGAGTAATACCCATCCAAAGAGTTTATTCCGTCGATAAACAGTTGCGCAAGCATGCGACAACAACACTCAGGCACAGGGGGAAATATCTACCCTGGCAACAACAAGGTAAGGGTAGCTCAACCGAGCTACACACAGCTCACTACAAACAATCACCCACACAGACAAGGAAGCACAGGGAACACTTATACAATGACTAATTGGGGATAAGGACCAGGTGTGTGTGATTAATTAGACAAGACAAGTGGAGTGATGATAAATGGATTGCAGGCAGCTAGTAAGCCGGTGACGACGAACGCCGAAACCTTCCCCGAACAAGGAGGGGAGGCAGCCTCGGCGGAAGTCGTGACACGTAAAGTAATCTGTCATCACTGTGGGACGATGGGAACACAACACTTTTGTCCGTTTTTATTCTAGCTTCTTAGTTCTTCTGGGTCAGCAAGAGACTGATAAATGAGCTGGTTTGGGAACAGTCACAGACATATACAGTGCATTCGGAAATAAACACGTTTTTTTTTATTCACCTAGTGACTGTGTGTGACTGTGTGTGCTTGTGTGTGACTGTGTGTGACTGTATGTGATATCAGGGTTAGACAGCAGATATCAGGGTTAGACAGCAGATATCAGGGTTAGACAGCAGATATCAGGGTTAGACAGCAGATATCAGGGTCAGACAGCAGATATCAGGGTTAGACAGCAGATATCAGGGTCAGACAGCAGATATCAGGATTAGACATCAGATATCAGGGTTAGACATCAGATATCAGGGTTAGACAACATATATCAGGGTTAGACAGCAGATATCAGGGTTAGACAGCAGATATCAGGGTTAGACAGCAGATATCAGGGTTAGACAGCAGATATCAGGGTTAGACAACAGATATCAGGGTTAGACAGCAGATATCAGGGTTAGACAGCAGATATCAGGGTTAGACAGCAGATATCAGGGTTAGACAGCAGATATCAGGGTTAGACAGCAGATATCAGGGTTAGACAGCAGATATTAGGGTTAGACAGCAGATAAGCAGATATCAGGGTTAGACAACAGATATCACGGTTAGACAGCAGATATCAGGGTTAGACAGCAGATAAGCAGATATCAGGGTTAGACAAACAGATATCAGGGTTAGACAACAGATATCAGGGTTATACAGCAGATATCAGGGTTAGACAGCATATATCAGGGTTAGATAGCAGATATCAGGGTTAGACAGCAGATATCAGGGTTAGACAGCAGATATCAGGGTTAGACAGCAGATAAGCAGATATCAGGGTTAGATAACAGATATCACGGTTAGACAGCAGATATCAGGGTTAGACAGCAGATATCAGGGTTAGACAGCAGATATCAGGGTTAGACAGCAGATAAGCAGATATCAGGGTTAGACAGCAGATATCAGGGTTAGACAGCATATATCAGGGTTAGACAGCAGATATCAGGGTTAGACAGCAGATATCAGGGTCAGACAGCAGATATCAGGGTCAGACAGCAGATATCAGGGTTAGACAACAGATATCAGGGTTAGACAGCAGATAACAGGGTTAAGCAACAGATATCAGGGTAAGACAGCATATATCAGGGTTAGACAGCAGATATCAGGGTTAGACAGCAGATAAGCAGATATCAGGGTTAGACAACATATATCAGGGTTAGACAGCAGATGTCAGGGTTAGACAGCAGATATAAGGGTTAGACAGCAGATAAGCAGATATCAGGGTAGACAGCAGATATCAGGGTTAGACAGCATATATCAGGGTTAGACAACAGATATCAGGGTTAGACAGCAGATATCAGGGTTAGACAGCAGATATCAGGGTTAGACAACAGATATTAGGGTTAGACAGCAGATATCAGGGTTAGACAGCAGATATCAGGGTTAGACAGCAGATATCAGGGTTAGACAACAGATATCAGGGTTAGACAACAGATATCAGGGTTAGACAGCAGATATCAGGGTTAGACAACAGATATCAGGGTTAGACAACAGATATCAGGGGTTAGACAGCAGATATCAGGGGTTAGACAGCAGATATCAGGGTTAGACAGCAGATATCAGGGTTAGACAACAGATATCAGGATTAGACAACAGATATCAGGGTTAGACAGCAGATATCAGGGTTAGACAGCAGATATCAGGGTTAGACAGCAGATATCAGGGTTAGACAGCAGAAAGTGCCTAGAAAGCAGATATCAGGGTTAGACAGCAGATATCAGGGTTAGACAGCAGATATCAGGGTTAGACAGCAGATATCAGGGTTAGACAGCAGATATCAGGGTTAGACAACAGATATCAGGGTTAGACAACAGATATCAGGGTTAGACAGCATATATCAGGGTTAGACAGCATATATCAGGGTTAGACAACATATCAGGGTTAGACAACATATCAGGGTTAGACAGCAGATATCAGGGTTAGACAACATATATCAGGGTTAGACAGCAGATATCAGGGTTAGACAGCAGATATCAGGGTTAGACAACAGATATCAGGGTTAGACAACAGATATCAGGGTTAGACAGCAGATAACAGGGTTAGACAGCAGATATCAGGGTTAGACAGCAGATATCAGGGTTAGACAGCAGATATTTAAATTTACATTTACATTTTAGTCATTTAGCAGACGCTCTTATCCAGAGCGACTTACAGTTAGTGAATACATATTTTTTCAGGGTTAGACAACAGATATCAGGGTTAGACAGCAGATATCAGGGTTAGACAGCATATGTCAGGGTTAGACAGCAGATATCAGGGTTAGACAGCAGATATCAGGGTTAGACAACAGATATCAGGGTTAGACAGCAGATATCAGGGTTAGACAGCAGATATCAGGGTTAGACAACAGATATCAGGGTTAGACAACAGATATCAGGGTTAGACAGCAGATATCAGGGTTTGACAGCAGATATCAGGGTTAGACAGCAGATAAGCAGATATCAGGGTTAGACAGCAGATATCAGGGTTAGACAGCATATATCAGGGTTAGACAGCAGATATCAGGGTTAGACAGCAGATATCAGGGTCAGACAGCAGATATCAGGGTCAGACAGCAGATATCAGGGTTAGACAACAGATATCAGGGGTTAGACAGCAGATAACAGGGTTAAGCAACAGATATCAGGGTAAGACAGCATATATCAGGGTTAGACAGCAGATATCAGGGTTAGACAGCAGATAAGCAGATATCAGGGTTAGACAACATATATCAGGGTTAGACAGCAGATGTCAGGGTTAGACAGCAGATATAAGGGTTAGACAGCAGATAAGCAGATATCAGGGTAGACAGCAGATATCAGGGTTAGACAGCATATATCAGGGTTAGACAACAGATATCAGGGTTAGACAGCAGATATCAGGGTTAGACAGCAGATATCAGGGTTAGACAACAGATATTAGGGTTAGACAGCAGATATCAGGGTTAGACAGCAGATATCAGGGTTAGACAGCAGATATCAGGGTTAGACAACATATATCAGGGTTAGACAACAGATATCAGGGTTAGACAGCAGATATCAGGGTTAGACAACAGATATCAGGGTTAGACAACAGATATCAGGGTTAGACAGCAGATATCAGGGTTAGACAGCAGATATCAGGGTTAGACAGCAGATATCAGGGTTAGACAACAGATATCAGGATTAGACAACAGATATCAGGGTTAGACAGCAGATATCAGGGTTAGACAGCAGATATCAGGGTTAGACAGCAGATATCAGGGTTAGACAGCAGAAAGTGCCTAGAAAGCAGATATCAGGGTTAGACAGCAGATATCAGGGTTAGACAGCAGATATCAGGGTTAGACAGCAGATATCAGGGTCAGACAGCAGATATCAGGGTCAGACAACATATATCAGGGTTAGACAGCAGATATCAGGGTTAGACAGCAGATATCAGGGTTAGACAGCAGATATCAGGGTTAGACAGCAGATATCAGGGTTAGACAGCAGATATCAGGGTTAGACAGCAGATATCAGGGTTAGACAACAGATATCAGGGTTAGACAACAGATATCAGGGTTAGACAGCATATATCAGGGTTAGACAGCATATATCAGGGTTAGACAACATATCAGGGTTAGACAACATATCAGGGTTAGACAGCAGATATCAGGGTTAGACAACATATATCAGGGTTAGACAGCAGATATCAGGGTTAGACAGCAGATATCAGGGTTAGACAGCAGATATCAGGGTTAGACAGCAGATATCAGGGTTAGACAGCAGATATCAGGGTTAGACAGCAGATATTTAAATTTACATTTACATTTTAGTCATTTAGCAGACGCTCTTATCCAGAGCGACTTACAGTTAGTGAATACATATTTTTTCAGGGTTAGACAACAGATATCAGGGTTAGACAGCAGATATCAGGGTTAGACAGCATATGTCAGGGTTAGACAGCAGATATCAGGGTTAGACAGCAGATATCAGGGTTAGACAACAGATATCAGGGTTAGACAGCAGATATCAGGGTTAGACAGCAGATATCAGGGTTAGACAACAGATATCAGGGTTAGACAACAGATATCAGGGTTAGACAGCAGATATCAGGGTTAGACAGCAGATATCAGGGTTAGACAACAGATATCAGGGTTAGACAGCAGAAAGTGCCTAGAAAGCAGATATCAGGGTTAGACAGCAGATATCAGGGTTAGACAGCAGATATCAGGGTTAGACAGCAGATATCAGGGTTAGACAGCAGATATCAGGGTTAGACAGCAGATATCAGGGTTAGACAACAGATATCAGGGTTAGACAGCATATATCAGGGTTAGACAGCAGATATCAGGGTTAGACAACATATATCAGGGTTAGACAGCAGATATCAGGGTTAGACAGCAGATATCAGGGTTAGACAGCAGATATCAGGGTTAGACAACAGATATCAGGGTTAGACAGCTGATATCAGGGTTAGACAGCAGATATCAGGGTTAGACAGCAGATATCAGGGTTAGACAGCAGATATCAGGGTTAGACAGCAGATATCAGGGTTAGACAACAGATATCAGGGTTAGACAACAGATATCAGGGTTAGACAGCATATATCAGGGTTAGACAACATATATCAGGGTTAGACAGCAGATATCAGGGTTAGACAGCAGATATCAGGGTTAGACAGCAGATATCAGGGTTAGACAACAGATATCAGGGTTAGACAACATATATCAGGGTTAGACAGCAGATATCATGGTTAGACAGCAGATATCAGGGTTAGACAACAGATATCAGGGTTAGACAGCAGAAAGTGCCTAGAAAGCAGATATCAGGGTTAGACAGCAGATATCAGGGTTAGACAGCAGATATCAGGGTTAGACAGCAGATATCAGGGTCAGACAGCAGATATCAGGGTCAGACAACATATATCAGGGTTAGACAGCAGATATCAGGGTTAGACAGCAGATATCAGGGTTAGACAGCAGATATCAGGGTTAGACAGCAGATATTAGAGTTAGACAGCAGATATCAGGGTTAGACAGCAGATATCAGGGTTAGACAGCAGATATCAGGGTTAGACAGCATATATCAGGGTTAGACAACATATCAGGGTTAGACAACATATCAGGGTTAGACAGCAGATATCAGGGTTAGACAACATATATCAGGGTTAGACAACAGATATCAGGGTTAGACAGCCTATATCAGGGTTAGACAGCAGATATCAGGGTCAGACAGCAGATGTTAGGGTTAGACAGCAGATATCAGGGTTAGACAGCAGATAAGCAGATATCAGGGTTAGACAGCAGATATCAGGCTGCAGCAGTGCTTTAAACTTGGTAGTTACTGTTCCTCCCTTCCTCATCAGATCATTGATGTGTTGCACTGTGCTTTGGTGAACAAACTCACACACAAACACTCATGAACGCACGCACTGTAAGCACTGTAGCGTTCAAGTCCAAAACTACAAAGAGATCTACTGTAAGCACTGTAGTGTTCAAGTCCAAAACTACAAAGAGATCTACTGTAAGCACTGTAGTGTTCAAGTCCAAAACTACAAAGAGATCTACTGTAAGCACTGTAGCGTTCAAGTCCAAAACTACAAAGAGATCTACTGTAAGCACTGTAGTGTTCAAGTCCAAAACTACAAAGAGATCTACTGTAAGCACTGTATAAGGGATCGGGGTTTGGCTGGGTCTAGACAGAGTCTGACACTTCCCCGATCTACAGAGAGGGGGAGTCATCAGACTCGATCTGGTTCACCTGAGTTCTGAGCACACCTGTCAGTAATTAGAGTAGGATATAAGGTGTGCTCAGAAGTTCAGTCGGTGCGAGGTATTGTTCCTTTGTGACTTGCTAAGCATTTTGTTCAGAGAGAGAGAGAGAGAGAGAGAGAGAGTTTGTTTTTGATTTTGATTACCAGTGTACCAGACCTGTGCTTCGTTGTTTGACTCCCCGAATTGCTTAATCCTCTGCTTGTCTATCCCAGTGATTACCATACTCTGAACCTGTGCCCGTGCCCTCGACTACGACTACGCCCGCTCCCTTGGTACCTCTGCCTGTCTCTGCCTTGCCCGGTTTTGACCACAGCTCGCCAGACCACGATTAAGCTATTCCCTTGTCTGTACTCTAATAAAGCATCGCAATTCTGCGATTGGATCTTACCACTCTGTCCGAGTATTCATTACAGAATACCTCGCCACAACCATGGATCCAGCGGAATTACAGAGGCGATGGGAGATACAGGAGAAACGGATGGATGAACTCCTGCAGCTACTCAACGCTGGTACGGCTAAAGGCACCACCCCGAGCACGGTCAGTCCTCGTCATGCACCTCCGATTTCTCTACCGACAAAGTACGACGGGGAACCTGGCAAATGTCAGGGGTTTCTACTCCAGACGTCCCTGTATACGTCCTATAATCGTACTATGTTTCCCGATGACCGTAGCAGGGTGGATTTTATGATTTCTCTGCTAACGGGAAGAGCACTGGATTGGGCTACTGCGCTGTGGGCAGCTGAGGTCCCCGAGTTGAATGTGGAAGTTCAGTTTAAGAGACTGTTCCGAGAGGTGTTCGACCACCCAGTATCTGGGCGTAGCGTGGGAGACCAACTATGCGAACTTCAGCAGGACCGTCGCACAGTAGCCGACTACGCATTAGAGTTCCGTACTATAGCAGCCGGTAGCGGATGGAGCGAGACTGCTTTGCTCACCGTTTTCCGAAGAGGGCTGCGCAAAGAAGTGCAGACTGAGTTGGCTTGTCGGGGAGATATCACTGCGCTACATGAATTTATCAACATAGCCATCTCTATTGATAATTTGATAGTGCAACACAAGGTATCCGCAGTCCGGGAGCCCTCGGTCACTGGTCCTAAGCAATCGACAGAGCGGAGGAGAGAATCTGAGGAGGAACCCATGCAACTGGGACGGTCACCCCTACAAAGTTCGGTGAGACAACAACGTCGGCAAGACGGACTATGCCTGTATTGTGGTCAGTCGGGTCATTTCATTCGTCAATGTCCAGTACGCCCAAACCGTAGCCCAGAATTTCGCCTCGGAACTGCCAAACCGGTGAGTGAGACTCAAGTTTTCAACATTACATCTAAACAAATGTACAGTGGGGAAAAAAAGTATTTAGTCAGCCACCAATTGTGCAAGTTCTCCCACTTAAAAAGATGAGAGAGGCCTGTAATTTTCATCATAGGTACACATCAATTATGACAGACAAATTGAAAAAAGAAAAAATCCAGAAAATCACATTGTAGGATTTTTTATGAATTTATTTGCAAAGTATGGTGGAAAATAAGTATTTGGTCACCTACAAACAAGCAAGATTTCTGGCTCTCACAGACCTGTAACTTCTTCTTTAAGAGGCTCCTCTGTCCTCCACTCGTTACCTGTATTAATGGCACCTGTTTGAACTTGTTATCAGTATAAAAGACACCTGTCCACATCCTCAAACAGTCACACTCCAAACTCCACTATGGCCAAGACCAAAGAGCTGTCAAAGGACACCAGAAACAAAATTGTAGACCTGCACCAGACTGGGAAGACTGAATCTGCAATAGGTAAGCAGCTTGGTTTGAAGAAATCAACTGTGGGAGCAATTATTAGGAAATGGAAGACATACAAGACCACTGATAATTTCCCTCGATCTGGGGCTCCACGCAAGATCTCACCCTGTGGGGTCAAAATGATCACAAGAACGGTGAGCAAAAATCCCAGAACCACACGGGGGGACCTAGTGAATGACCTGCAGAGAGCTGGGACCAAAGCAACAAAGCCTACCATCAGTAACACACTACGCCGCCAGGGACTAAAATCCTGCAGTGCAAGACGTGTCCCCCTGCTTAAGCCAGTACATGTCCAGGCCTGTCTGAAGTTTGCTAGAGTGCATTTGGATGATCCAGAAGAGGATTGGGAGAATGTCATATGGTCAGATGAAACCAAAATATAACTTTTGGTAAAAACTCAACTTGTCGTGTTTGGAGGACAAAGAATGCTGAGTTGCATCCAAAGAACACCATACCTACTGTGAAGCATGGGGGTGGAAACATCATGCTTTGGGGCTGTTTTTCTGTAAAGGGACCAGGACGACTGATCCGTGTAAAGGAAAGAATGAATGGGGCCATGTATCGTGAGATTTTGAGTGAAAACCTCCTTCCATCAGCAAGGGCATTGAAGATGAAACGTGGCTGGGTCTTTCAGCATGACAATGATCCCAAACACACCGCCCGGGCAACGAAGGAGTGGCTTCGTAAGAAGCATTTCAAGGTCCTGGAGTGTCCTAGCCAGTCTCCAGATCTCAACCCCATAGAAAATCTTTGGAGGGAGTTGAAAGTCTGTGTTGCCCAGCGACAGCCCCAAAACATCACTGCTCTAGAGGAGATCTGCATGGAGGAATGGGCCAAAATACCAGCAACAGTGTGTGAAAACCTTGTGAAGACTTACAGAAAACGTTTGACCTGTGTCATTGCCAACAAAGGGTATATAACAAAGTATTGAGAAACTTGTGTTATTGACCAAATACTTATTTTCCACCATAATTTGCAAATAAATTCATTAAAAATCCTACAATGTGATTTTCTGGAGTTTTTTTCTAATTTTGTCTGTCATAGTTGACGTGTACCTATGATGAAAATTACAGGCCTCTCTCATCTTTTTAAGTGGGAGAACTTGCACAATTGGTGGCTGACTAAATACTTTTTTTCCCCACTGTATGTGCCAGTTACCTTATCTGTCGGAGAGAGAGTGCGCAGGTTGGAAGGTCTTATTGATTCCAGGGCGGCTGCCAGTTTCATGGATGCGGGTCTCGCTGAGGAATTGGGAGTTCAACTTATTCCAATTCAACCTCCCCTGCGAGTCAACGCGCTAGACGGTGAGCCCATGGGCACTGGGTTCATTACGCACCGTACAGAGGTAATAAAGTTACAAGTGGGCTCCATACACCATGAGAACATCATTCTGTTCGTCATCTCCGCTTCACAGGAGCCGCTAGTTCTCGGCCACCCCTGGCTCGTCACCCATGA
Organism: Coregonus clupeaformis; assembly: GCF_020615455.1. NCBI lineage: Eukaryota > Metazoa > Chordata > Actinopteri > Salmoniformes > Salmonidae > Coregonus > Coregonus clupeaformis. Next base: position 60,472,592 of record NC_059199.1, on the reverse strand, counting down.
TCCGGTCATCTCCTGGAAATCTGGCGATATCACTGCTTGGAGTGAGGTATGTAGGGCAGAGTGCCTCAATTTACCGTGCAAAGCGTCTACTGTGGAGGATGCGCAGGGTGCGGTGTCTACTGTGGAGGATGCGCAGGGTGCGGTGTCTACTGTGGTCCCTACAGAATACCAGGATTACGCGCAGGTGTTCTCCAAGGAGAGGGCTACCGTGTTACCACCTCATCGGGCCTGGGACTGCGCGATTGATCTGCTATCCGGGGCTACACCTCCTCGTGGACGAATCTACCCTTTGTCACAGCCGAAACGAGAATCTATGAGCAAGTATATTGATGAGGCGCTACAGCAAGGGGCCATTCGCCCATCTACGTCTCCCGCCGCATCCAGTTTTTTCTTCGTGAAGAAAAAGGATGGCGGACTGCGTCCTTGTATAGACTATCGAGGTTTGAACGATATTACCATCAAAAATCGTTACCCTCTTCCTTTGATTCCAGCAGCCCTCAAGCAGGTGGGGCAGGCCTCCATCTACAGTAAACTGGACCTCAGGAGTGCGTACAATCTGGTGCGCATTAGAGAAGGGGATGAATGGAAGACCGCCTTCATCACACATCGAGGACACTATGAATATTGTGTCATGCCCTATGGACTTACCAACGCGCCCTCAGTATTCCAGGCGTTCATGAATGACATTTTCAGGGACTTGATTGATCGCTTTGTTATAGTGTACATTGATGACATCCTAATCTATTCTAACTCTCTGAGTGAACATGTGTCCCATGTACGACAGGTTCTGGACCGACTCCGACAACATTCTCTGTTCGTGAAGGAAGAAAATAGTGAATTCCATGTCACTACGATTTCCTTCCTTGGGGCCATACTCACTCCCGACGGGGTTAAACTGGATGAATCCAAGGTGCAAGCGGTACGAGACTGGCCTCAACCCCAGACGGTGAAAGAGCTCCAGAGATTCTTAGGGTTTGCCAATTACTATAGACGGTTCGTGCGTAATTTCAGCACAACCGCAGCTCCCCTGTCGGCGATGACCAGCTACAAGGGTCGCGGTCTGAACTGGACGGAGGGGGCAGTGCGTGCTTTTGAGACGTTGAAACAACGCTTTACCACCGCTCCCATTTTATGTCAGCCGGACCCTACCTTGCCGTTTATCGTGGAGGTGGACGCCTCGGAGGTTGGAGTTGGAGCCGTGCTATCCCAGCGCCAAGGTGAGCCGCCTAAATCACGACCCTGTGCTTTCTTTTCTAAGAAACTGAATTCGGCCGAGCAGAACTACGACGTGGGAAATCGTGAATTACTGGCGGTGAAGTTAGCACTGGAGGAGTGGAGACATTGGCACGGACCACCGCAACCTGGAGTATCTTCACAGTGCTAAACGACTGAACTCCCGACAGGCAAGGTGGTCTCTATTCTTCAACCGTTTCCGATTCACGGTCTCTTATATCCCCGGGTCCAAGAATGGCAAGGCGGATGCGCTTTCCCGACGGTTCGAGCGCGCGGAAAGACCCGTGGAACCAGAACCTATCCTCCCCATGAGTTGCCGTGCTGGTCCTGTGAGGTGGGCTATCGATGACACTATTCAGGAGAGCCTACAAGCGGAACCAGCCCCTCCAGAAACCCCGGTGTCAAAGGTGTTTGTACCAGCTCCGCTTCGACCTCAACTGATGGAATGGTGCCACACGTCGCTGGGATCTGGTCATCCCGGAATCACTCGAACTACACGACTCATCAGCCGAAAATACTGGTGGGATTCCCTCACAGATGACGTCAGAGACTATGTCTTATCCTGCCCAGTATGTGCTCAGTCCAAGGTGCCTCGTGCACTACCGGAGGGTAAGCTGATGCCATTGCCAACTCCTCAACGACCCTGGTCGCACATTGCAATGGACTTTGTTACAGATCTACCAGAATCAGAGGGCCATACTGTAATTCTCGTGGTCATCAATCGATTCTCCAAGATGTGCCGGTTAGTACCCATGACCCGTTTGCCTAACGCCACTCAGATGGCTGAGACTATGTTTAACCAGGTGTTCCGGCAGTTTGGTGTTCCGGAGGATATTGTTTCCGACCGGGGACCCCAGTTTGTATCCCGGGTATGGAAGGCCTTCTGCGAACGCTTGGGCATCTCGGTGAGCCTAACCTCCGGATATCATCCCCAGGCCAATGGGCAGACAGAACGGCTCAACCAGGAAATTGGGAAATATCTACGGCAACAATGTTCGCGGCAGCCGCAAGAGTGGAGCCGATTCCTTCCTTGGGTAGAGTATGCTCAGAACTCACTCATTCACACCTCCCTACGTCTAACGCCCTTCCAGTGTGTTCTAGGGTATCAACCACCCCTGTTCCCGTGGGATACCGCACCAGGGATGGTACCGGCTGTAGACGAGTGGTTCCGTCGGAGTGCGCAGGTCTGGGAGACGGCCCATCAACATCTCAGTCAGGCCTCACAACAGCAAAAGACCTACGCCGACCGACGCCGGAGACCTACTCCCACTTATCAACCCGGGCAACGAGTGTGGCTGTCTACCCGGGACCTGCGGTTCCGACGGAGCTGCAAGAAGCTTCAACCCAGGTACATCGGGCCTTTCAAGATACTGAGACGTATTAACCCTGTCACCTACCGTCTGTTACTTCCCCGACACTACAGGATAACCCCTACGTTCCACGTCTCTCTGTTGAAACCTGTCCACTATAGCCCGATGTACCCCCCAATCGCTCAACAACCTACTACACCACCTTTGGTGGATGAACAGGACACCACCTATACAGTCCACGAGATAATGGATTCAAGACGGAGACGAGGGGGCATCGAATATCTCGTGGACTGGGAGGGATATGGACCTGAGGAACGGTCCTGGATCCCTGCTAAGGACATACTGGATCCCGCTCTCAAGGCCACTTTCCACGCTGAACACCCAGATCATCCAGGACCCCGACCCAGAGGAAGACCATCCGGTAGAGGTAGAAGGCCGTCAGGAGCCGGCCCTGGGGAGGGGGATACTATAAGGGATCGGGGTTTGGCAGGGTCTAGACAGAGTCTGACACTTCCCCGATCTACAGAGAGGGGGAGTCATCAGACTCGATCTGTTTCACCTGAGTTCTGAGCACACCTGTCAGTAATTAGAGTAGGATATAAGGTGTGCTCAGAAGTTCAGTCGGTGCGAGGTATTGTTCCTTTGTGACTTGCTAAGCGTTTTGTTCAGAGAGAGAGAGAGAGAGTTTGTTTTTGATTACCAGTGTACCAGACCTGTGCTTCGTTGTTTGACTCCCCGAATTGCTTAATCCTCTGCTTGTCTATCCCAGTGATTACCATACTCTGAACCTGTGCCCGTGCCCTCGACTACGACTACGCCCGCTCCATTGGTACCTCTGCCTGTCTCTGCCTTGCCCGGTTTTGACCACAGCTCGCCAGACCACGATTAAGCTATTCCCTTGTCTGTACTCTAATAAAGCATCGCAATTCTGCGATTGGATCTTACCACTCTGTCCGAGTATTCATTACACACTGTAGTGTTCAAGTCCAAAACTACAAAGAGATCTACTGTAAGCACTGTAGTGTTCAAGTCCAAAACTACAAAGAGATCCCAAAAACGGCACTTATGTAAATCAACAGTTCGGCTTGCTCGCTAGCTCAGAAAGTCACACGCACACATGCACCGTACGATTCAGGGAGTCTAAGACAGAGTATTCCCCATCATTTAATTCCCTAAATCAGATGTCAACAACACTGCCACAAAGACTCTCTCTCTCTCCTCATTCATTCATGAGTTCCAAATTGAGCAGCAGCTGCTGAAAAAAATTAGCTCCTACGAATATTGAGATTGACATGGTTTTTAGAGTGAAGTACATTGGAAAAAACAAAAGAACTGCAAGACTGAATGGGAGACAAAACAAGCAACAAATGAAGAAGACAGGTTTGTGAAAAAAGTATATATTTTTATCAAATTGTGCAGTTATCTTAGCTAGCTGGATTGTTTACCAATTGCTAAGCGGTTGCTAGGGACTAACAAAAAAATAGCTAGTCAACAGCCCAATAGAAAGACAAAAGAAGGACAGAAGACAAAGGACATCAATGTGAAACAGTTCTCTAAAGACAATAATACAAGAAAAGGTAGGCTTCTGTTGCAACATTGTAGCCAACATCACCAGCATTGCTATGGAAATTGTTTACCCACCAGACGTTTCTAGGTTTGATGATGGGACAGAACCATGAATGCCTGTTTGCAGATCTTACCAGTTGCAGAAACAAGAGCAAATGTAATATTTAATACCAAACGAGGGCACATATGGAAAAGGGTTATTTGCAACCATTTCCCTTTCTCAAAAAAGAGCAGCATCAGCCAAGTCTGTCAGATCAGCATTTTTGAAGAAGCTGACCAGAGCAACACATATCAAACAGTAAACTTATACAATCATGGAACTGTATTGATACAAGGCAATGATTCAAGCCTCCAGGCTTTTGAAAATGTGTTTGCTGCCTTAAAAGTAGAAGCTGAACTCATCTCAGAAGCTGAGGAAAAAGTAAAGGAGGGAGATGATGGAGAAAAGCCCCAACACCCCCAACAGCCTCTGTGACCCAGCAAGAAGCCCTCAGTGTCCCTCTACCTACCTCACCTGCAGCAGACAGAGCCAAGGACATGCCTACAACACCAAGAACACCTGCTATGCAACGTTTCCACAACACCCTCTCTCTAGTTGAAGCAGAGGTCATAGAACTCAGAGAGAACAAGCTTTAAGAGGATGCTAAAAGAAGAGATGAAACAGTTCAGGGAGGAGAGCAGAGCATCTATTGCTAAATTAGAAAGCAGAATAACCAACATGGCCTCCACCACACAGCCTGATGACACTGCATCAGCCTCCCAGTCTGCTCCAGCCCAGGTCAACCTACCAGCCTCCCAGTCTGCTCCAGCCCAGGTCAACCTACCAGCCTCCCAGTCTGCTCTAGCCCAGGTCAACCTACCGGCCTCCCAGTCTGCTCCAGCCCAGGTCAACCTACCAGCCTCCCAGTCTGCTCCAGCCCAGGTCAACCTACCGGCCTCCCAGTCTGCTCCAGCCCAGGTCAGAATATCAGCCTCCCAGTCTGCTCCCGTCTCCCAGTCTGTTCCACCCAGACAATCACCGACAACTGCAATCCTTATCGATTAAAATGGGAAGTTCTTGGTCCAGGAAATATTATTCCCTAGACACCAGGTGTATACGTTCTGGTGTCCTACAACTGAGAGTGCAATGCAGCTACTCAGTCAGACCAGGATTATCACCCCTGACAACATCATCATCCACACTGGCAAAAACGACCTTCGTGCCAAAGGTGAAAATGTTTCTGGGGCAGTGAGAAGAGTGGCAGAACGGGCACAGGCTATGTTCCCAACAACCAATATACAGTAAGGGAAAAAGTATTTGATCCCCTGCTGATTTTGTACGTTTGCCCACTGACAAAGACATGATCAGTCTATAATTTTAATGGTAGGTTTATTTGAACAGTGAGAGACAGAATAACAACAAAAAAATCCAGAAAAATGCAAGTCAAAAATGTTATAAATTGATTTGCATTTTAATGAGGGAAATAAGTATTTGACCCCTCTGCAAAACATGACTTAGTACTTGGTGGCAAAACCCTTGTTGGCAATCACAGAGGTCAGACGTTTCTTGTAGTTGGCCACCAGGTTTGCACACATCTCAGGAGGGATTTTGTTCCACTCCTCTTTGCATATCTTCTCCAAGTCATTAAGGTTTTGAGGCTGACATTTGGCAACTCAAACCTTCAGCTCCCTCCACAGATTTTCTATGGGATTAAGGTCTGAGACTGGCTAGGCCACTCCAGGACCTTAATGTGCTTCTTCTTGAGCCACTCCTTTGTTGCCTTGGCTGTGTGTTTTGGGTCATTGTCATGCTGGAATACCCATCCACGACCCATTTTCAATGCCCTGGCTGAGGGAAGGAGGTTCTCACCCAAGATTTGACGGTACATGGCCCCGTCCATCATCCCTTTGATGCAGTGAAGTTTTCCTGTCCCCTTAGCAGAAAAACACCCCCAAAGCATAATGTTTCCACCTCCATGTTGTCACGCTCTGGCTCCAGGACTCTGTATGTTGAGCCAGGGTGTGTTCGTTTATGTGTTCTGTTTCTAGGTTGGGTGTTCTAGGTTGTCATTTTCTGTGTTTGCCTGAGTGACTCCCAATCAGAGGCAACGAGTGTCAGCTGTTCGCTGGTTGTCTCTGATTGGGAGCCATATTTAATCTGTATGTTTTCCTTTGGGTGTTGTGGGTTTTTGTTCCGTTTCGGTATGTTTAACCGTTGGACTTCACGAGTCGTGTTTTGTTTTGTTCGTTACTTTAATTAAAATAAAGTCATGTTTGTATCACACGCTGCGCCTTGGTCCGTTTCCTGTAACGACGATCGTGACAGAAAAACCCACCAAGACCAGACCAAGCAGCGTGGCCAGGAGTCATCACTAGCAGATCTCCGTGGCAGCCTCGACTGGGTCAAGCCGAGTGAGGAGCAGAAAGGATGGACTTGGGAACAGTTGAGGAAGAACTTCGACTGGGTCAAGCCCATTGAGGAGCTGAAAGGCGGAGAGTGGAAGCAGAGGAGCGAGAGTTGGGCGAGAATTATAGAGGCCTGGCCCACGGGGAGGAGAGACCCCCAGAAAATTTTTAGGGGGGGGCTCACGACGTCGGGGCAGCAGGAGGCCGCGATAGAGCGGCCCAGCGGGTTGCCAGAGGAGGCCGCCAGGTTACGGGGGCCACTGGTCGAAGAGGGGATGGAAGGTGGAGAGGCACGGCGAGAGGTACTGGGGTGTGTTACCAGTCCGGTCCGGCCCGTTCCAGATCCCGATGTAGGGCCAGTGGTGTGTGTCCCCAGTACGGTCCGGTCCATTCCTGCTCTCCGCACCAAGCCTACGGTGTGCGTCGCCAGCCCAGCCCGGCCGGTCCCTGTTCCACGCACCAAGCCCACGGTGTGCGTCGCCAGCCCAGCCCGGCCTGTCCCTGCTCCACGCACCAAGCCTACGGGGTGCGTCGCCAGCCCAGCCCGGCCGATCCCTGCTCCACGCACCAAGCCCACGGTGTGCGTCGCCAGCCCGGTCCGGCCTGTTCCTGCCACTCGCACCAAACCTACGGTGCGCGTCGCCAGCCCAGCCCGGCCTGTCCCTGCTCCACGCGCCAAGCCAGGGGTGCGCGTCGTCAGTCCGGTGCCTGATCAGGTACCGGTCAGCTGCTCCACAACGGAGCTTAAGCAATCCGCTCCGTCGATGTCCAGTCCAGATCCAGCCAGCGGGGTCAGACCGGACCAGGGGCGCTACGGGGGGATTATGGAAGGGTGGTGGTCAAGCCCGGAGCCGGAGCCGCCTCCGAGAAGGAATGCCCACCCAGCCCTCCCCCTGTTTGGGTTTTGTTGAGGCGCGGTCGCAGTCCGCGCCTTTAGGGGGGGGTACTGTCACGCTCTGGCTCCAGGACTCTGTATGTTGAGCCAGGGTGTGTTCGTTTATGTGTTCTGTTTCTAGGTTGGGTGTTCTAGGTTGTCATTTTCTGTGTTTGCCTGAGTGACTCCCAATCAGAGGCAACGAGTGTCAGCTGTTCGCTGGTTGTCTCTGATTGGGAGCCATATTTAATCTGTATGTTTTCCTTTGGGTGTTGTGGGTTTTTGTTCCGTTTCGGTATGTTTAACCGTTGGACTTCACAAGTCGTGTTTTGTTTTGTTCGTTACTTTAATTAAAATAAAGTCATGTTTGTATCACACGCTGCGCCTTGGTCCGTTTCCTGTAACGACGATCGTGACACATGTTTGACGGTGGGGATGGTGTTCTTGGGGTCATAGGCAGCATTCCTCCTCCTCCAAACACGGCAAGTTGAGTTGATGCCAAAGAGCTCGATTTTGGTCTCATCTGACCACAACACTTTCACCCAGTTCTCCCCTGAATCATTCAGATGTTCATTGGCAAACTTCAGACGGTACTGTATATGTGCTTTCTTGAGCAGGGGGAACTTGCGGGCGCTGCAGGATTTCAGTCCTTCACGGCGTAGTGTGTTACCAATTGTTTTCTTGGTGACTATGGTCCCAGCTGCCTTGAGATCATTGACAAGATCCTCCCGTGTAGTTCTGGGCTGATTCCTCACCGTTCTCATGATCATTGCAACTCCACGAGGTGAGATCTTGCATGGAGCCCCAGGCCGAGGGAGATTGACAGTTATTTTGTGTTTCTTCCATTTGCGAATAATCGCACCAACTGTTGTCACCTTCTCACCAAGCTGCTTGGCGATTGTCTTGTAGCCCATTCCAGCCTTGTGTAGGTCTACAATCTTGTCCCTGATATCCTTGGAGAGCTCTTTGGTCTTGGCCATGGTGGAGGGTTTGGAATCCGATTGATTGATTTCTTCAGTGGACAGGTGTCCTTTATACAGGTAACAAGCTGAGATTAGGAGCACTCCCTTTAAGAGTGTGCTCCTAATCTCAGCTCGTTACCTGTATAAAAGACACCTGGGAGCCAGAAATCGTTCTGATTGAGAGGGGGTCAAATACTTAGTTCCCTCATTAAAATGCAAATCAATTTATAACATTTTTGTCATGCGTTTTTCTGGATTTTCTTTTGGTTATTCTGTCTCTCACTGTTCAAATAAACCTACCATTAAAATTATAGACTGATCATTTCTTTGTCAGTGGGCAAACATACAAAATCAGCAAGGGATCAAATACTTTTCCCCCTCACTGTAGTTGTGTCCACCCTCCTACCAAGAAAGATTCCCTGGACAGTTGATCAACAAAATAAATCAACAGATCACTGTGGACTGTGCCAATGCTCAACGTCAGAATGGCTCACCATCCCACTCTGACGTGAACACTTATACGATAATGTACATCTTGATCAGGACATTGTCAGAACCTTTGCTAAGGACCTTAAGGATGCAACACTTGTCAGGGACCCACACACCCATCACCCCAGCAGCAGAGGCCCCCCACTCCACTTTCTGAAACAACAGTACCCCCACCATCCCCAGGAGAGAAGAGCCAGACACGGCTTATTACAGCACAGCTCTACAAGACCAGGCCCAACACAGCACAGATTTACCAGACCAGACCCGACTCAGGACAGCACGACCAGTCCCGGCCCATCACAACACAGCTCTACTAGACCCGGCCCATCACAACACAGCTCTACTAGACCCGGCCCATCACAACACAGCTCTTCTAGACCCGGCCCATCACAACACAGCTCTTCTAGACCCGGCCCATCACAACACAGCTCTTCTAGACCCGGCCCATCACAACACAGCACGACCATACCCGACCCATCACAACACAGCTCTACTAGACCCGGCCCATCAGAACACAGCTCTTCTAGACCCGGCCCATCACAACACAGCTCTTCTAGACCCGGCCCATCACAACACAGCTCTACTAGACCCAATCACAACACAGCTCTACAAGACCCGGCCCATCACAATACAGCTCTGCTAGACCCGGCCCATCACAACACAGCTCTACTAGACCCGGCCCATCACAACACAGCTCTACTAGACCCGGCCCATCACAACACAGCACCACTAGACCCAATCACAACACAGCTCTACTAGACCCGGCCCATCACAACACAGCACCACTAGACCCAATCACAACACAGCTCTACTAGACCCGGCCCATCACAACACAGCTCTACTAGACCCGGCCCATCACAACACAGCTCTACTAGACCCGGCCCATCACAACACAGCTCTACTAGACCCGGCCCATCACAACACAGCTCTACTAGACCCAGCCCATCACAACACAGCTCTACTAGACCCAGCCCATCACAACACAGCTCTGCTAGACCCGGCCCATCACAACACAGCTCTACTAGACCCGGCCCATCACAACACAGCTCTACTAGACCCAATCACAACACAGCTCTACAAGACCCGGCCCATCACAACACAGCTCTACTAGACCCGGCCCATCACAACACAGCTCTGCTAGACCCGGCCCATCACAACACAGCTCTTCTAGACCCGGCCCATCACAACACAGCTCTACTAGACCCGGCCCATCACAACACAGCACCACTAGACCCAATCACAACACAGCTCTACTAGACCCGGCCCATCACAACACAGCACTACTAGACCCAATTACAACACAGCTCTACTAGACCCGGCCCATCACAACACAGCTCTACTAGACCCGGCCCATCACAACACAGCTCTGCTAGACCCGGCCCATCACAACACAGCTCTACTAGACCCGGCCCATCACAACACAGCTCTACTAGACCCGGCTCATCACAACACAACACCACTAGACCCGGCCCATTACAACACAGCACTGACCACTACTCTAGGGTCGGGCAGAACACTGTCCTTCAGAGAAGTGCACCACATGATGCAGTCCACACCATGTATCCTTCAGATCATCAGCCTACATATGCTGAGGTAACCTCTGGCAAAACACACCTAGAACTATCAGAGATTGGAGAGGTGCTCCAACTACTGCATCTAATATACAGACTACTGGGATAGACAGACCTTTTAATTTACACACACACACACACACACACACACACACACACACACACACACACACACACACTCACACACACACAAGAAACACATACGTAGAAGGGGTTGCAGATTGTATTGCATTGTACTTATTTTTGGTGCAATCTTATTCCATTCTAATTGATTTGTTCAAGTATTGATCAGTACATATATAATTATTAGTATAATTCCAGTGCCAATTAAATAAAGAATAGTTGTAAACAAATCAACATATATACATACACATACATACACACACACATATATATATATATATACACACACATATATATATATATATATATATATGTGTGTATGTGTGTGTATATATATGTGTGTGTGTGTATGTGTGTGTATATATATGTGTATGTATATATAATATAATTTTTTTGTTCAATGTACTTCACTCAAACCAGTGAATATCACTTATTATAAATGAGATCATTAACTATCAGCTCTTGGAATATCCAGGGCCTGTACTCTTCACATTTTGATTCTAAAACAACAAATCAAGGGACAGGACATCATAATCCTACTGGAAACATGGTGTCGTGAAGACATTGATACTCAGTGTCCCTCCAGCTGTAGAAAAAGTTTACTACCATCAATCAAACATAAAAATGTTAAATGGGGCCGGGACTCAGGTGGAATCATAATTTGGCATAAGCAGGACTTAGCACTGAATGAAATGAGAAAAGGTACTAACCACATTTGGCTAAAACTTAACGCAGGTACAATCAATTGTGACAATTATGTATACATATGTGCAGCTTATGCTCCTCCTTCAGATTCATCATATTATATGATGATCAGTTTTTTGACAATTTCCATACAGAAATCATTCAATTTCAGGCAGAGGGTAAAGTGCTTCTTTGTGGAGATTTCAATGCGAGAACAGGTTCTGAGCCTGACTACACAGATGCGGGAGGTAACCACCACATATTGGGACACCCCTCCTTGTACAGTAGCCCAATTATAAATAATAGAAACAGCCCTGACCAAATACTGAACAAAAACGGGAAGGAGTTAGTGCATCTCTGTCGAGCCTTAGGCCTGTACATGCTTAATGGTAGAATCAGAGGGGACTCTTTAGGTCAGTTTACTTACTGCTCAGCTCTTGGGACAAGTGTAGTTGATTATGCCATCACTGACATTGACCCCTCCTCCATTAGTGCATTCACTGTCAGACCACAGACACAATTATCAGATCACAGTCATATCAACGTGTTTCTGAAGAAATTAACCAGCAATTCTCATTAAAAAAAACAGCCCAATAAACTCTGAAACATTGAACTTAAATGAAATGATTAACTCTATACAGGTCTTCAATAACTCACAATACCAAAACAATAAAGAAGGTGTCAATTTGGCTACACAAAACATCAATTGCATATTCCAAAAAGCAGCATCAAAAGCATATTTGAGAGACCAAAGAAATGCAACATCAGAAATAAAAAACAAAATGTTTCTGAAAAATTGTTTGATAACGAATGTAATACAATTAGAAAACACCTAAGACAAATGTCAAATGAAAAACATAAGCAGCAAAACAACCCAGAGCTACGCTATGAATACTTTGAAACTCTGAAACAGTATAAACATACACTGAAATGCAAGAAATTGAATTATACCAATAAGACACTTCATGAAATTTAAAACGCAATTGACCAAAATCAATTCTGGGACATGTGGAACAATTTAAGCACGACAAAGCCACAATAATTAGCCATACAAGATGAAGGAATTTGGAAAACTTGTTTTGATTATCTATACAAAAACATCCCACAAAAAGACTTTTTAGAAATTCAAGGAAAATGGAACATCCTTGAATTTGTCATTAAAAACAACCAAAATCCATTAGATTACCCAATAACCCAACAATAATTAAATGAAAAGCTAAAATCTATAAAACCAAAGAAGGCTTGTGGTCTAGAGAACATCAGAAATGAAATGCTGAAAAACAGCACACCTGAGTTGCAAAATGCTGTGGTTAAATTGTTCAACATGGTACTAACTTCTGGCTGCTTTCCTGATGTGTGGAACCAGGGGCTCATCTCCCCTATCCACAACAGTGGAGACAAATCAGACCCCAATAATTATAGGGGAATATGCGTAAACAGCAACTTGGGAAAGGTTTTCTGTAGCATTTTGAATTCAAGAATTCAAACCTTTCTTCAAGAAATAAATGTAATAAGTAAATGTCAAATTGGCTTTCTCCCCAACCATCGCACTACTGACCATATATACCCCTTACACACACTAATTAATAAACACGTCCACCAAAAAAAAGAGGGCAAAATCTTTGCTTGCTTTATTGACTTTAAAAAACCATTAGATTCTATTTGGCACAAAGGGCTATTCTTCAAAATTCTCCAAAGTGGGCTTGGTGGTAAGGTGTATGACTTCATAAAATGTATGTACACAGAAAACAAGTGTGCAATAAAAATAAAAAACCAAAGAACATTTATATAAATGAATTAGCAGACATGTTGGACCATTCTGCATCCCCAGGACTCACACTATTTGACACAGAGGTAAAATACCTGCTATATGCTGATGACTTGGTACTTCTATCACCAACCAAAGAAGGTCTTCAATAGAACCTTAACATTCTAGAGCAATATTGCCATAATTGGGCCCTGGCAGTAAATAAAAATTAAAAAACGAAAATCATGATTTTCCAGAAAACCCCAGATGTCAGGAACACAAATATAAATTCACCCTTAACAACACCATAGTTGAACACGCTAAAAATTACTCATACCTTGGTCTGACCATATCTGCATCGGGAAACTTTAATATGGCAGTGAATGCACTCAAAGAAAAATCCGGTAGAGCATTGTATTCAATAAAAATTAAATTATTCAAAATCAACATCCCAATTAGAATTTGGACCAAAATATTTCACAGCGTAATCCTACCAATAGCTCTTTACGGAAGTGAGGTTTGGGGGCAACTCAATAAACTGGACTCTAAAATGTGGGACAAACAACCAACTGAAGCCCTACATGCAGAATTCTGTCGGAAAATTCTACAAGTCCAAAGAAATACACCAACTAATGCATGTAGGGCAGAATTGGGCTGCTTTCCAGTGGTAATGAAAATACAAAAAATATCATTAAAATTTTGGCTACACCTAAATTCAAGTCCAAATTCAAGTCTCCAATTTAAAGCACTTCAAACCCAAGAGCTGAGCCCAGAAACGAGCCCTCTCAGTCAGCTGGTGTTGGACCTAACCAACCAAGCTGACACCAGCACTGCTTCAAAAGAAAGAATTCAAATAAACAAAATCATGAACCAATCAAAGGACTCATATTTACAACATTGGAAAAACTACACAAAATCCCAAAGCCGACTAAATTGCTATCTGGCCCTAAACAGAGTATATGAATTGGAGAGACAGATCCTTACCAAGTACAGGCTGAGTGACCACCTATTGGCAATAGAAACCGGCAGACATAAAAAGACATGGCTACCCAAAGAGGAGCGTGTATGTGGTCACTGCACGACAGGGGAGGTAGAAACAGAAATGCACTTTGTCCTTTACTGTGATAAATATTCCTCACAAAGAGATTCATTATTCACAGAAATGACTACATTTATTCCACATTTTTACTTATTAAACCCAGAGGAAAAACTAAAAATAGTGATGGGCGAAGGAGCAACGGCTCCTCTTGCAGCTAAATATGTATTTGCCTGCCATAGCCTGAGGGACACTGAATAATAACATCTGCATAGTAAACAGTAACTTACTTACTTATTTTATTATTATTATTATTATTATTATTATTATTATTATTATTATTATTATTATTGTGATTATTATTCTAAATACTAGCTGTACGGGTAGTAGGGGTGATGGTAATGATAACAGTTTAATGATGGTAGTGGTAGTAGTAATGATGATGGTAGTTGTAGTACTGATGTAATGGTGAGGATGACAGTTAGTTAGTTATAAGTTAGTTATAGTTAGTTTAGCCTTTTCTATTTATTATATTTCTACTATTGACTGTTACCATTTTATTGTTGTTATTATTTATTATTTATTATTATTATTTACTACCATTTTATGTTATTATTTGTTATTCTTTATTATTTTATTACAATGTATATTGTATACATTGTTGCTTTGGCAATATTGATGCAATGTTTTTCATGCCAATAAAGCAGCTTGAATTTGAGAGAGAGAGAGAGAGAGAGAGAGAGAGAGAGAGAGAGAGAGAGAGAGAGAGAGAGAGACTTTGATTTTTCTGTCTTTCTTTAATGGTACATTCTCTTTTCATTAAAACCTCACCCCCCTCCTAAAATAAAAAATTAAATAAAAAACGATATCCCCTGTACTGCATACTCACCTTGCCCTCTACCCCACGATACAAAAACAACACCACACATCACAATAACCCAAACCTCACCACTTCTACAACCGAATATCCAGACCATCTTCCCCAGCTATACAGACAGCCCCCCCAAACACACCATATCGCTTGAAACATCTCCACACTTTTTATCATTTTATAGAACTCAAATTCCACCCTAAGGCGCGCAGAGACAATCCCATTAGATAATAGTAAAGGGTCTGTTATCCCCCCCACCTTTGACCCTGTTCCTCCTTGTTATCCAAATAGCCAACTTTGCCTGAGCAAAACAGAAAATTCAACAACACACATTTGGCCTTTTCCTTATTTGAATACCTGTACTCCATTATAAACATCCAGAGACTTTATAAACAACAGAGATATTAAAGGCATTAACCTGTCGCACACAGAAAACACATTAATCACAGTTTCACTCATGACAAAGAAAGGACACCCTTGTCCGACTCCCGGGTCGACCTGTGCCAACCAGCTGTTAGTGGCCAGGGCTCCATGTAGAACCCTCCACTGGAGGTCCCCTGACCTCTTTGGTACTGGGAGTTTGTAGAGCCCCCTCCATCTAAAACCCACCATACTCTCCGTCCCACATACCCCCTGCCACTGATGTGCCTTCACTCGTGTTAGGCTCCTAATGTTCCTCACCTTAATGCAGAGGTTGTAGAGGGCTTTACCTCCAACCACCTCAAACTCCCCCAGGCTCAGAGTGTTAAAATCTAACAAGTCCTCCAGACCCCCTTGCCAGTCCCCAGTCTCTGCCGTCACGTGCAGTGGCGGAAACATTGGTGGCCCCTCCCCCTTTGGCCGCTCAAACACCCCCTTTACCGGCTCAGACAGTGCCTCCTGGACCTCCCCCAGGAATCTCTCCAGCAGCCTAAGAGATGTTAGTCCTGTTTGTTGTGCTAGGACTTCTGGGGTTTTCCACCCCTCCTCTCCCAGCAGTCGCAGGTCACCCAGCCTTAGTAAACACGCTGCAATCAGTCGCCTCTTCAGGGTGGCCGACTGAACCGATCTCAAAAGGATGGCTGGGTTGTGGAAGATAGGCTCCTCCCACACCCACAGCCCAGTTTCCACACCCCCTTCTCGTTTGGTCCTTAGTAGCTGCCAGGCCCTCAGCACCGAGAGACCAGCTGTACTCAGCCTCTCCAGCCTCATGAGGAACAGCTGCCGGTTCAACCCTAATCCGCAAGCTCTTCCCAGTAAGCCGCATGCTGGTTCCCTCCATCCGACATCAGTATGGTACAGCAGTCTCTGTGCTGCCTTTAGTCGGAATGCAGCCACCCTGCTCTCCAGTTCCACCAGGCCCTGTCCTCCTTCATTTACAGACATATACAACACTGCCGCCCTCAGCCAGTGATGGCCATCAAAAACCAGAAAAAAACCACTAGCTTGCGTTGCAGGTCTGTGAGCAGACCGGCGGGGGGGTTGAGGACAGCCAGTTTATGCCACAGGGACGATGCCGCCCGGTTTTTGATTATCAGCACCCTCCCTCTATATGACACTTGGGAGAGGAGCCACCTCCACCTGGCCAGTTGTGACACCCCTGCCTGTGACAGCCTCACCCAGTTCTTCCTGACCCACTTCTCCGAGCCTAGGTACACCCCCAAAATGCTAAGCCTTTCACAACCCCACTGCAAACCAACCATACCTGTCCACCACACTCCCTGCAGTTTCCTGAGTAGCAGGCCCAAAAAAGGATAAATGGCTAGTGTATAAAACTGCCCCGATAGAGGGCATCTTTGTCTAATGCCCCACCTCTCCCAGACTGGCCTACTGAGCCCCCCTCCCACCTTGACCATACATGATGCCCCAGCATACAACATCTTCACATAGGCCAAAAACCTTTCCCCAAACCCAAACACAGACATCACATTAAACAGATACTCATGGGTCACTCTATCAAAAGCCTTCTCTTGATCTAAAGAGACCAGTCCAAAGTTCACATTAGAACCTCTCGACAAGTCCAACATGTCCCTGATTAACATTTTAGCAGACGCTCTTATCCAGAGCGACTTACAGTTAGTGAGTGCATACATATATATTTTTTTCATACTGGTCCCCCGTGGGAATCGAACCCACAACCCTGGCGTTGCAAGCGCCATGCTCTACCAACTGAGCTACACGGGACTAAGAACAAGTTGTCCGTGATTGAGCGTCCTGGTACGCAATATGTCTGGTCCTTGTGTACTATAGAGTCCAGATGGGACTTCAGTCTGTTAGCAAGGACCTTTTAGTCCACACAGAGCAATGCCACACGCCTCCAGTTCTTAAGTTCACACAAGTCCCCTTTTTTGGGCAGGGTAGTCAGAGCCGCCCGACGGCAGCTCATCGGCAACTCTCCTACCCCGACGCACTCACGCAACACGCAAAAGAAGTCCAGTCCAATTATTTCCCAGAATTTATTATAAAACTCCACTGGGAGTCCATCAACCCCTGGTGCACGGCCTCGGGACATCTGGGTTACAGCCTCTGCCAGTTCATTGGACAACAGGGGAATGTCCATTTCATCCCTCTGTGCCAGAGAGAGCTTAGGGAGTTCTGCAAACAAAACCTGAGCACACATAGGATCCCACAGTTCTGCCCAATACAACTCAGTATAAAACTCCACAGTCCGCTCCCGCATCTCCCCCACAACAGAGGTCACCCACCCATCCGAAAGCCGTAGACAATGCACACCCTTAGCTTCACCGCTCTGTCTTTCCAAACCAAAGAAGAAGGAGCTGGGAGCATCCATCTCCTTGAGCATGGAGAACCTAGCTCTTACAAGTGCTCCCTTTCCTTTACTTGGAAAAAACTGCCCAGGTCCCTGTTTTAGTTCAGCTAAATTAGCCTGGAGGCCTACATTGCCTTGCCCCACCAGCTCTACCTCCATCTCACTAAAACTACGCTCGAGTTCCCCCAATACTCTCCTAGCCTCTGAGGATGAGAGAGCTGTATACTGTTGACAGAAAAGCTGACATTTCCCACATCCCACCATTGACTCAGAGACTCATACTCCTCTCTTCGCTGCCCCCACCTTTCTCAAAAAGTCTGGAAACCTGAGCAAAAAGTGGCATCTTGTAAGAGCTTTACATTAAACTTCCAATAGGATGCCTGCCGAGGCCCTGGTGAAATAGACAGCCGAGCCATGGTTATGTGATGATCCGAAAAACCCACCGGGAGAATGGTAGCGCCCAACAGCCTATTGCTTTGATTTCTGGACATGTACAATCGATCAAGCCGGGCTGCGCTCACCCTAGCCCCAAAGACCTTCACCCATGTATATTGTCTTATGTTGGGATGTCTAGTTCTCCAAACATCAACTAGGTCAAACTGATTAATGATGTCCCTTAACACCCCCACTGAGCCTGAATGAGGCTCCTCCCCATTTCTGTCTTTCGTAAAATCTATCTTACAGTTCCAGTCCCCGCCGACCACCAGCGTCTCCTCAGGCGATACCTGTGAGAGTTCCTGTCTAAGACACCCAAATAGAAGCCCCCTCTCTCTCCCTGTGTTAGGTGGATACACATTTATAAAGACAAAATCCCTGTTGTTAATTTCTGCTTTTACTACAAGCAGTCTACCCCTACACACCTCTTTTGAGGAGCAAATTTTGACAGACAGACCCGGTACAAAAAGGACTGCCACCCCTGCACTAACATTTGTCCCATGGCTCAGCACACTTGCCCCTTTCCACTAGAGCCCCCAATCAACTTCATTCACCACATCACTATGCGTCTCCTGCAGAAACAACAGTTGTACTTTTTTTTGTTTTACATATTCACCCAACACACTCCTCTTTCCCGCATCTCTGGTGCCATTAATATTAAGCGAGCCTACCCAAAGATTCTCCATAAGAAGTGACAAGACCGCCTACAGGGAGGAGGTGAGGGCTCTGGGAGTGTGGTGCCAGAAAAATAACCTCTCACTCAACATCAACAAAACAAAGGAGATGATTGTGGACTTCAGGAAACAGCAGAGGGTGCACCCCCCTATCCACATCGACGGGACCGCAGTGGAGAAGGTGGAAAGCTTCAAGTTCCTTGGCGTTCACATCACCGACAAACTGAAATGGTCCACCCACGCAGACAGTGTGGTGAAGAAGGCGCAACAGAGCCTCTTCAACATCAGGAGGCTGAAGAAATTCAGCTTGGCACCTAAAACCCTCACAAACATTTACAGATGCACAATTGAGAGCATCCTGTCGGGCTGTATCACCGCCTGGTACAGCAACTGCACCTCCCGCAACCGCAGGGCTCTCCAGAGGGTGGTGCGGTCTGCCGAACGCATTACCGGAGGCAAACTACCCCTCTGCCTGACTGGCTGTCAGCTCTGGATCCATTGAGGAGGAGCCTGAAAAGAAAGCCTCCTCATCTTCCTCTTCCTCAGACTCACCTTCCTCCTCCTCATCTCCATCTCCCAGCCTCTGCTGCCTGCATGTTGACCTCGATTTCCTCCACTGGTGCTTGAACCCTCACCTTGTCTACGGCCTTTATGTGGGCACGCAAAGCTCTTATGCCCCAAATCCCCACACTCAAAGCACCGTAGACTATATGTGCTGGCAAACCCTGCGTAGAGCCCCTCCCCATGCCTCACTTTAAAATGCACATTTAACTGTTGCTCATTGTTATTCAGAAACATGAACACTTGCCTCCGGAACGAAACAACATGCTTGAGGGCATCTGCCTGAAAACCTGCTGACAGTACATGAAAACCACTAGCAAACTTACCAAAATGACTCAGCTCCTTCCTGATTTGATCATCCTTAATCATCCGCAACTACCACCCTAGTCGAAGAGGTAGAAAGAGGAGAAATTGGCACCAACACACCCCTTACAAATATTCCACTAGAAATTAGCCTACCCACCAAATTTGCTCTGTTCATGAACACAACCACAGCTTTGTTCATTCTGGACGCGGAATGTATAAATTCAGCTCTTACCTGTTCGCCAACCGCGAGCAGAACCTCCTCCACCTTAATTCCATTCTCAGAAACACACCTGAATCCATGCCGTAACGACAGCGTCTCCTCCGTGCTAGGCTGCGAAGCCATCGCTCACACCACACCGTTCAAAACCCCAGGAAACTAAACCTCGGTCCTCTTCCTCCCTAACTTTGAAAATAAAAACAGTGGGTACCACAAAAACAAACAGTACATTAACCCTCCACCATAGAAAATAAATTAGGACAGAGCCCTCCACACCAAACACTCAAACTCCCAAAAACTCTCAGCATGCACAGAGAGAGAGAGAGAGAGAGAGAGAGAGAGAGAGAGAGAGAGAGAGAGAGAGAGAGAGAGAGAGAGAGAGAGAGAGAGAGAGAGAGAGAGAGAGAGAGAGAGAGAGAGAGAGAGAGAGAGAGAGAGAGAGAGAGAGAGAGAGAGAGAGACAGAGAGACAGAGAGACAGAGACCAGTATGAGGAAAGTTAGAGATAGTTTCGCGTGCCAATGCTAGGTAGTGTTAGCACAATTGCTGGAAGTCTATGGGTATCTACTAACATGAACAATACTATACAACACTATACAATACTATGCAATACTATTCATCCATTGTATAAAGCCAATGAAAATGGAAGATGTTGCTGTCACAGTACCCAGCTTCACTGAGGAGTGGAGGCTAGCCCAGATAATATTTCCAGCAATGTTAGATCACTTCCTGACTAGATTAAATAACACGTAACAGTAAAACTATCGACCCACATCCAGCACAGGACTTGTGTGTGTGTGTGTGTGTGTGTGTGTGTGTGTGTGTGTGTGTGTGTGTGTGTGTGTCTCACCCTTCATAATGAGAGAGGGAGAAAGTGTGTGTAGAATGATATCATTCAGTTTTCCCTCTATCCTCAGACAACAGTAAAAGACGACGTTAGTCAAGACAATTGAACAATATCCCACCTTCTCCGCAACAGTTTAATAAAATAGAACAGAAAACATTAGACCTATCCATACTGTTACGCTGCAGACAAAGAGCGGAAGGGTGTTTGATGTCATTACCAGGAGAAAAGACACAGAAATTATAACCCTTCTCACCTTCTGTCCTGTTGGCTCTGTCAGTGTGTCTCAGTGTGTGTTAGACACTTTCTCACCTCTCCTGTGGTGTGTGTGTGTGTGTGTGTGTGTGTGTGTGTGTGTGTGTGTGTGTGTGTGTGTGTGTGTGTGTGTGTGTGTGTGTGTGTGTGTGTGTGTTTGCGTGCGTATATACTCAGCTCTGTCGGCTCCTCTCAATGTGACGATCAGAGAGCTGGAGGCGAACACAGCCATAGTCACATGGGAGATAGTGGAGGGAGATCCCGTCATCGGATTCGCCATCACACAACAGGTAGAGGAGTGTGTGTGTATATACAGTCGTGGTCAAAATTTTGAGAATGACACAAATATTAATTTTCACAAAGTCTGCTGCCTCAGTTTTTATGATGGCAATTTGCATATACTCCAGAATGTTATGAAGAGTGATCAGATGAATTGCAATTAATTGCAAAATCCCTCTTTGCCATGAAAATGAACTTAATCCCAAAAAAACATTTCCACTGCATTTCAGCCCTGCCACAAAAGGACCAGCTGACATCATGTCAGTGATTCTCTCGTTAACACAGGTGAGAGTGTTGATGAAGACAAGGCTGGAGATCACTCTGTCAGGCTGATTGAGTTAGAACAACAGACTGGAAGCTTTAAAAGGAGGGTGGTGCTTGAAATCATTGTTCTTCCTCTGTTAACCATGGTTACCTGCAAGGAAACATGTGCCGTCATCATTGCTTTGCACAAAAAGCTTCACAGGCATGGATATTGCTGCTAGTAAGATTGCACCTAAATCAACCATTTATCGGATCATCAAGAACTTCAAGGAGAGAGGTTCAATTGTTGTGAAGAAGGCTTCAGGGCGCCCAAGAAAGTCCAGCAAGCGACAGGACTGTCTCCTAAAGTTGATTCAGCTGCGAGATCGGGGCACCACCAGTGCAGAGCTTGCTCAGGAATGGCAGCAGGCAGGTGTGAGTGCATCTGCACGCACAGTGAGGCGAAGACTTTTGGAGGATGGCCTGGTGTCAAGAAGGGCAGCGAGGAAGCCACTTCTCTCCAGGAAAAACATCAGGGACAGACTGATATTCTGCAAAAGGTACAGGGATTGGACTGCTGAGGACTGGGGTAAATTCATTTTCTCTGATTAATCCCCTTTCCGATTGTTTAGGGCATCCGGAAAAAAAGCTTGTCCGGAGAAGACAAGGTGAGCGCTACCATCAGTCCTGTGTCATGCCAACATTAAAGCATCCTGAGACCATTCATGTGTGGGGTTGCTTCTCAGCCAAGGGACACATCCTCCGAGAGCAACTTCTCCCAACCATCCAAGAACAGTTTGGTGATGAACAATGCATTTTCCAGCATGATGGAGCACCTTGCCATAATGCAGAAGTGATAACTAAGTGGCTCGGGGAACAAAACATCGACATTTTGGGTCCATGGCCAGGAAACTCCCCAGACCTTAACCCCATTGAGAACTTGAGGTCAATCCTCAAGAGGCGGGTGGACAAACAAAAACCCACAAATTCTGACAAACTCCAAGCATTGATTATGCAAGAATGGGCTGCCAAAAGTCAGTATGTGGCCCAGAAGTTAATTGACAGCATGCCAGGGCGGATTGCAGAGGTCTTGAAAAAGAAGGGTCAACACTGCAAATATTGACTCTTTGCATAAACTGAATGTCATTGTCATTGAAAGCCTTTGACACTTATGGAATGCTTGTAATTATACTTCAGTATACCATAGTAACATCTGACAAAAATATCTAAAAACACTGAAGCAGCAAACTTTGTGAAGACCAATACTTGTGTCATTCTCAAAACTTTTGACCACGACTGTATACAGTGGGGAAAAAAAGTATTTAGTCAGCCACCAATTGTGCAAGTTCTCCAACTTAAAAAGATGAGAGAGGACTGTCATTTTCATCATAGGTACACGTCAACTATGACAGACAAATTGAGAAAAAAAAATCCAGAAAATCACATTGTAGGATTTTTAATGAATTTATTTGCAAATTATGGTGGAAAATAAGTATTTGGTCACCTACAAACAAGCAAGATTTCTGGCTCTCACAGACCTGTAACTTCTTCTTTAAGAGGCTCCTCTGTCCTCCACTCGTTACCTGTATTAATGGCACCTGTTTGAACTTGTTATCAGTATAAAAGACACCTGTCCACAACCTCAAACAGTCACACTCCAAACTCCACTATGGTCAAGACCAAAGAGCTGTCAAAGGACACCAGAAACAAAATTGTAGACCTGCACCAGGCTGGGAAGACTGAATCTGCAATAGGTAAGCAGCTTGGTTTGAAGAAATCAACTGTGGGAGCAATTATTAGGAAATGGAAGACATACAAGACCACTGATAATCTCCCTCGATCTGGGGCTCCACGCAAGATCTCACCCCGTGGGGTCAAAATGATCACAAGAACGGTGAGCAAAAATCCCAGAACCACACGGGAGGACCTAGTGAATGACCTGCAGAGAGCTGGGACCAAAGTAACAAAGCCTACCATCAGTAACACACTACTCCGCCAGGGACTTTAATCCTGCATTGCCAGACGTGTCCCCCTGCTAAAGCCAGTACATGTCCAGGCCCGTCTGAAGTTTGCTAGAGTGCATTTGGATGATCCAGAAGAGGATTGGGAGAATGTCATATGGTCAGATGAAACCAAAATATAACTTTTTGGTAAAAACTCAACTCATCGTGTTTGGAGGACAAAGAATGCTGAGTTGCATCCAAAGAACACCATACCTACTGTGAAGCATGGGGGTGGAAACTTCATGCTTTGGGGCTGTTTTTCTGCAAAGGGACCAGGACGACTGATCCGTGTAAAGGAAAGAATGAATGGGGCCATGTATCGTGAGATTTTGAGTGAAAACCTCCTTCCATCAGCAAGGGCATTGAAGATGAAACGTGGCTGGGTCTTTTAGCATGACAATGATCCCAAACACACCTCCCAGGCAACGAAGGAGTGGCTTCGTAAGAAGCATTTCAAGGTCCTGGAGTGGCCTAGCCAGTCTCCAGATCTCAACCCCATAGAACATCTTTGGAGGGAGTTGAAAGTCTGTGTTGCCCAGCGACAGCCCCAAAACATCACTGCTCTAGAGGAGATCTGCATGGAGGAATGGGCCAAAATACCAGCAACAGTGTGTGAAAACCTTGTGAAGACTTACAGAAAACGTTTGACCTGTGTCATTGCCAACAAGGGGTATATAACAAAGTATTGAGAAACTTTTGTTATTGACCAAATACTTATTTTCCACCATAATTTGCAAATAAATTCATAAAAAATCCTACAATGTGATTTTCTGCAATTTCTTTTCTCATTTTGTCTGTCATAGTTGACATGTACCTATGATGAAAATTACAGGCCTCTCTCACCTTTTTAAGTGGGAGAACTTGCACAATTGGTGGCTGACTAAATACTTTTTTTCCCCACTGTATATGTGTGTGTGTGTGTGTGTGTGTGTGTCGGTCTGTGTGTGAATAAGTGTGCATGTCTGAGTGTGCGTTTGTGTGTTGGGTTAAGTCAGGGAGTTGGGTAGTTGAACTACAGTTGTTTGATGAGCAACCTTGTCTGAATCTGAGACCCAGAAAACTCACGTTAGCTCCCAGAGATAATGCCTAGGCTAGGGCAGTGGGCTTTGTCACAGTGGACCAAGACAGTGGGCTAGTGCAGGTTAGATATATGATATCTGGTCTGTATCCTTGTTTTATGGCCCTAAACTTAACCCTAAGCCCTCCTGTTGTCATTGGTTACAGAAGAAGGATGTGCGCATGCTGCGGTACATCCAGGAAGTGAACACGACCACGCGCTCCTGTGCACTGTGGGACTTGGAGGAGGACACGGAGTACATTGTCCATGTCCAGAGCATCAGCATGGGAGGTAGTAGTCCTCCCAGCGACCCGGTCAGCTTCAGAACTCCCAGAGAGTCTGAGAAACTGGCCTCCACGGGCCCAGGTAGGTAACACACACACACACACACAGTATTACAAACATTTTCATTTTTGAATGCGGACAGAAAAACCCAGCAGGGAGTTCCAATGTTACACAACACCTCCACAATGAATTCCAATATTATACAACACCTTCAAAAAATAATTCCAAATGTTATACAACACCTCCACAATGAATTCCAATGTTATACAACACCTCCACAATGAATTACAACATTATAAATCACCTCCACAATGAATTCCAATGTTATACAACACCTCCACAATGAATTACAACATTATAAATCACCTCCACAATGAATTCCAATGTTATACAACACCTCCAAATTTCCCATAAAGATTCCTGGCTATTCTACCGTTTTGGTACAGAGCAGCAACGCCTGGCTGTCTTTGTCAGCCCACCCAACAATGTCATTCCCATTTGTAAAGCTATAGCTGTTAACTAGAGCAACTCGTAACACCTCCAGTTTGACCATCTCCTCTCTCAGCGACCCAGATACACACAGAGAAGAGAAGGGCTTCACACAGAGAGAGAAATATATCAGCCCTTACATCACACCACAGATAAACAGATTACACAGGAGATGTTGGGAAAACATTAGGGATTGGTGCCAAGGTAACATTTAGATAACGTTAAGGATTGTTGTATTCTGGTTCCCATTTCTCAAAGTCGAAGTCAAACATTTTATTTTTATAATCATGTTTCAACGTTTAAAGGACGTTATTCGTAATGGTTGAAAAATCTTCAGATAAAGTCAAAAGAAGATGTTCTTGAGACATTGAGAATCAGTCGAGCAGATTATCAGAGTAACATATGTTATAACATCCTCCTAAACCACCAGATTATCAGAGTAACATACGTTATAACATCCTCCTAAACCACCAGATTATCAGAGTAACATACGTTATAACATCCTCCTAAACCACCAGATTATCAGAGTAACATACGTTATAACATCCTCCTAAACCACCAGATTATCAGAGTAACATATGTTATTACATCCTCCTAAACCACCAGATTATCAGAGTAACATATGTTATAACATCCTCCTAAACCACCAGATTATCAGAGTAACATACATTATAACATCCTCCTAAACCACCAGATTATCAGAGTAACATACGTTATAACATCCTCCTAAACCACCAGATTATCAGAGTAACATACGTTATAACATCCTCCTAAACCACCAGATTATCAGAGTAACATACGTTATAACATCCTCCTAAACCACCAGATTATCAGAGTAACATACGTTATAACATCCTCCTAAACCCCCAGATTATCAGAGTAACATACGTTATAACATCCTCCTAAACCACCAGATTATCAGAGTAACATACGTTATAACATCCTCCTAAACCACCAGATTATCAGAGTAACATACGTTATAACATCCTCCTAAACCACCAGATTATCAGAGTAACATATGTTATTACATCCTCCTAAACCACCAGATTATCAGAGTAACATATGTTATAACATCCTCCTAAACCACCAGATTATCAGAGTAACATACGTTATAACATCCTCCTAAACCACCAGATTATCAGAGTAACATACGTTATAACATCCTCCTAAACCACCAGATTATCAGAGTAACATACGTTATAACATCCTCCTAAACCACCAGATTATCAGAGTAACATACGTTATAACATCCTCCTAAACCACCAGATTATCAGAGTAACATACGTTATAACATCCTCCTAAACCACCAGATTATCAGAGTAACATACGTTATAACATCCTCCTAAACCCCCCAGATTATCAGAGTAACATACGTTATAACATCCTCCTAAACCCCCAGATTATCAGAGTAACATACGTTATAACATCCTCCTAAACCACCAGATTATCAGAGTAACATACGTTATAACATCCTCCTAAACCACCAGATTATCAGAGTAACATACGTTATAACATCCTCCTAAACCCCCAGATTATCAGAGTAACATACGTTATAACATCCTCATAAACCACCAGATTATCAGAGTAACATACGTTATAACATCCTCCTAAACCACCAGATTATCAGAGTAACATACGTTATAACATCCTCCTAAACCACCAGATTATCAGAGTAACATACGTTATAACATCCTCCTAAACCACCAGATTATCAGAGTAACATACGTTATAACATCCTCCTAAACCACCAGATTATCAGAGTAACATACGTTATAACATCCTCCTAAACCACCAGATTATCAGAGTAACATACGTTATAACATCCTCCTAAACCACCAGATTATCAGAGTAACATATGTTATAACATCCTCCTAAACCACCAGATTATCAGAGTAACATACGTTATAAAATCCTCCTAAACCACCAGATTATCAGAGTAACATACGTTATAACATCCTCCTAAACCACCAGATTATCAGAGTAACATACGTTATAACATCCTCCTAAACCACCAGATTATCAGAGTAACATACGTTATAACATCCTCCTAAACCACCAGATTATCAGAGTAACATACGTTATAACATCCTCCTAAACCACCAGATTATCAGAGTAACATACGTTATAACATCCTCCTAAACCACCAGATTATCAGAGTAACATACGTTATAACATCCTCCTAAACCCCCAGATTATCAGAGTAACATACGTTATAACATCCTCCTAAACCACCAGATTATCAGAGTAACATACGTTATAACATCCTCCTAAACCCCCAGATTATCAGAGTAACATACGTTATAACATCCTCCTAAACCACCAGATTATCAGAGTAACATACGTTATAACATCCTCCTAAACCACCAGATTATCAGAGTAACATACGTTATAACATCCTCCTAAACCACCAGATTATCAGAGTAACATATGTTATAACATCCTCCTAAACCACCAGATTATCAGAGTAACATATGTTATAACATCCTCCTAAACCACCAGATTATCAGAGTAACATATGTTATAACATCCTCCTAATCCACCAGATTATCAGAGTAACATACGTTATAACATCCTCCTAAACCACCAGATTATCAGAGTAACATACGTTATAACATCCTCCTAAACAACCAGATTATCAGAGTAACATACGTTATAACATCCTCCTAAACCACCAGATTATCAGAGTAACATATGTTATTACATCCTCCTAAACCACCAGATTATCAGAGTAACATATGTTATAACATCCTCCTAAACCACCAGATTATCAGAGTAAAATACGTTATAACATCCTCCTAAACCCCCAGATTATCAGAGTAACATACGTTATAACATCCTCCTAAACCACCAGATTATCAGAGTAACATACGTTATAACATCCTCCTAAACCACCAGATTATCAGAGTAACATACGTTATAACATCCTCCTAAACCACCAGATTATCAGAGTAACATACGTTATAACATCCTCCTAAACCACCAGATTATCAGAGTAACATACGTTATAACATCCTCCTAAACCACCAGATTATCAGAGTAACATATGTTATAACATCCTCCTAAACCACCAGATTATCAGAGTAACATACGTTATAACATCCTCCTAAACCCCCAGATTATCAGAGTAACATACGTTATAACATCCTCCTAAACCACCAGATTATCAGAGTAACATACGTTATAACATCCTCCTAAACCACCAGATTATCAGAGTAACATACGTTATAACATCCTCCTAAACCACCAGATTATCAGAGTAACATACGTTATAACATCCTCCTAAACCCCCAGATTATCAGAGTAACATACGTTATAACATCCTCCTAAACCACCAGATTATCAGAGTAACATACGTTATAACATCCTCCTAAACCACCAGATTATCAGAGTAACATACGTTATAACATCCTCCAAAACCACCAGATTATCAGAGTAACATACGTTATAACATCCTCCTAAACCCCCAGATTATCAGAGTAACATACGTTATAACATCCTCCTAAACCACCAGATTATCAGAGTAACATACGTTATAACATCCTCCTAAACCACCAGATTATCAGAGTAACATACGTTATAACATCCTCCTAAACCCCCAGATTATCAGAGTAACATACGTTATAACATCCTCCTAAACCACCAGATTATCAGAGTAACATACGTTATAACATCCTCCTAAACCACCAGATTATCAGAGTAACATACGTTATAACATCCTCCTAAACCACCAGATTATCAGAGTAACATACGTTATAACATCCTCCTGAACCCCCAGATTATCAGAGTAACATACGTTATAACATCCTCCTAAACCACCAGATTATCAGAGTAACATACGTTATAACATCCTCCTAAACCACCAGATTATCAGAGTAACATACGTTATAACATCCTCCTAAACCACCAGATTATCAGAGTAACATATGTTATAACATCCTCCTAAACCACCAGATTATCAGAGTAACATATGTTATAACATCCTCCTAAACCACCAGATTATCAGAGTAACATACGTTATAACATCCTCCTAAACCACCAGATTATCAGAGTAACATACGTTATAGCATCCTCCTAAACCACCAGATTATCAGAGTAACATACGTTATAACATCCTCCTAAACCACCAGATTATCACAGTAACATACGTTATAACATCCTCCTAAACCACCAGATTATCAGAGTAACATACGTTATAACATCCTCCTAAACCACCAGATTATCAGAGTAACATACGTTATAACATCCTCCTAAACCACCAGATTATCAGAGTAACATATGTTATAACATCCTCCTAAACCACCAGATTATCAGAGTAACATACGTTATAACATCCTCCTAAACCACCAGATTATCAGAGTAACATACGTTATAACATCCTCCTAAACCACCAGATTATCAGAGTAACATACGTTATAACATCCTCCTAAACCACCAGATTATCAGAGTAACATACGTTATAACATCCTCCTAAACCACCAGATTATCAGAGTAACATACGTTATAACATCCTCCTAAACCACCAGATTATCAGAGTAACATACGTTATAACATCCTCCTAAACCACCAGATTATCAGAGTAACATACGTTATAACATCCTCCTAAACCACCAGATTATCAGAGTAACATACGTTATAACATCCTCCTAAACCACCAGATTATCAGAGTAACATACGTTATAACATCCTCCTAAACCCCCAGATTATCAGAGTAACATACGTTATAACATCCTCCTAAACCACCAGATTATCAGAGTAACATACGTTATAACATCCTCCTAAACCACCAGATTATCAGAGTAACATACGTTATAACATCCTCCTAAACCACCAGATTATCAGAGTAACATATGTTATTACATCCTCCTAAACCACCAGATTATCAGAGTAACATATGTTATAACATCCTCCTAAACCACCAGATTATCAGAGTAACATACGTTATAACATCCTCCTAAACCACCAGATTATCAGAGTAACATACGTTATAACATCCTCCTAAACCACCAGATTATCAGAGTAACATATGTTATTACATCCTCCTAAACCACCAGATTATCAGAGTAACATATGTTATAACATCCTCCTAAACCACCAGATTATCAGAGTAACATACGTTATAACATCCTCCTAAACCACCAGATTATCAGAGTAACATACGTTATAACATCCTCCTAAACCACCAGATTATCAGAGTAACATACGTTATAGCATCCTCCTAAACCACCAGATTATCAGAGTAACATACGTTATAACATCCTCCTAAACAACCAGATTATCACAGTAACATACGTTATAACATCCTCCTAAACCACCAGATTATCAGAGTAACATACGTTATAACATCCTCCTAAACCACCAGATTATCAGAGTAACATACGTTATAACATCCTCCTAAACCACCAGATTATCAGAGTAACATACGTTATAACATCCTCCTAAACCACCAGATTATCAGAGTAACATATGTTATTACATCCTCCTAAACCACCAGATTATCAGAGTAACATATGTTATAACATCCTCCTAAACCACCAGATTATCAGAGTAACATACGTTATAACATCCTCCTTAACCACCAGATTATCAGAGTAACATACGTTATAACATCCTCCTAAACCACCAGATTATCAGAGTAACATACGTTATAACATCCTCCTAAACCACCAGATTATCAGAGTAACATACGTTATAACATCCTCCTAAACCACCAGATTATCAGAGTAACATACGTTATAACATCCTCCTAAACCCCCAGATTATCAGAGTAACATACGTTATAACATCCTCCTAAACCACCAGATTATCAGAGTAACATACGTTATAACATCCTCCTAAACCACCAGATTATCAGAGTAACATACGTTATAACATCCTCCTAAACCACCAGATTATCAGAGTAACATACGTTATAACATCCTCCTAAACCCCCAAATTATCAGAGTAACATACGTTATAACATCCTCCTAAACCACCAGATTATCAGAGTAACATACGTTATAACATCCTCCTAAACCACCAGATTATCAGAGTAACATACGTTATAACATCCTCCTAAACCACCAGATTATCAGAGTAACATATGTTATTACATCCTCCTAAACCACCAGATTATCAGAGTAACATATGTTATAACATCCTCCTAAACCACCAGATTATCAGAGTAACATACGTTATAACATCCTCCTAAACCACCAGATTATCAGAGTAACATACGTTATAACATCCTCCTAAACCACCAGATTATCAGAGTAACATATGTTATTACATCCTCCTAAACCACCAGATTATCAGAGTAACATATGTTATAACATCCTCCTAAACCACCAGATTATCAGAGTAACATACGTTATAACATCCTCCTAAACCCCCAGATTATCAGAGTAACATACGTTATAACATCCTCCTAAACCACCAGATTATCAGAGTAACATACGTTATAACATCCTCCTAAACCACCAGATTATCAGAGTAACATACGTTATAACATCCTCCTAAACCACCAGATTATCAGAGTAACATACGTTATAACATCCTCCTAAACCCCCAGATTATCAGAGTAACATACGTTATAACATCCTCCTAAACCACCAGATTATCAGAGTAACATACGTTATAACATCCTCCTAAACCACCAGATTATCAGAGTAACATACGTTATAACATCCTCCTAAACCACCAGATTATCAGAGTAACATACGTTATAACATCCTCCTAAACCCCCAAATTATCAGAGTAACATACGTTATAACATCCTCCTAAACCACCAGATTATCAGAGTAACATACGTTATAACATCCTCCTAAACCACCAGATTATCAGAGTAACATACGTTATAACATCCTCCTAAACCACCAGATTATCAGAGTAACATATGTTATTACATCCTCCTAAACCACCAGATTATCAGAGTAACATATGTTATAACATCCTCCTAAACCACCAGATTATCAGAGTAACATACGTTATAACATCCTCCTAAACCACCAGATTATCAGAGTAACATACATTATAACATCCTCCTAAACCACCAGATTATCAGAGTAACATACGTTATAACATCCTCCTAAACCACCAGATTATCAGAGTAACATACGTTATAACATCCTCCTAAACCACCAGATTATCAGAGTAACATACGTTATAACATCCTCCTAAACCCCCAGATTATCAGAGTAACATACGTTATAACATCCTCCTAAACCACCAGATTATCAGAGTAACATACGTTATAACATCCTCCTAAACCACCAGATTATCAGAGTAACATACGTTATAACATCCTCCTAAACCACCAGATTATCAGAGTAACATACGTTATAACATCCTCCTAAACCCCCCAGATTATCAGAGTAACATACGTTATAACATCCTCCTAAACCACCAGATTATCAGAGTAACATACGTTATAACATCCTCCTAAACCACCAGATTATCAGAGTAACATACGTTATAACATCCTCCTAAACCACCAGATTATCAGAGTAACATATGTTATAACATCCTCCTAAACCACCAGATTATCAGAGTAACATACGTTATAACATCCTCCTAAACCACCAGATTATCAGAGTAACATATGTTATAACATCCTCCTAAACCACCAGATTATCAGAGTACCATACGTTATAACATCCTCCTAAACCACCAGATTATCAGAGTAACATACGTTATAACATCCTCCTAAACCACCAGATTATCAGAGTAACATACGTTATAACATCCTCCTAAACCACCAGATTATCAGAGTAACATACGTTATAACATCCTCCTAAACCACCAGATTATCAGAGTAACATATGTTATAACATCCTCCTAAACCACCAGATTATCAGAGTAACATACGTTATAACATCCTCCTAAACCACCAGATTATCAGAGTAACATACGTTATAACATCCTCCTAAACCACCAGATTATCAGAGTAACATACGTTATAGCATCCTCCTAAACCACCAGATTATCAGAGTAACATACGTTATAACATCCTCCTAAACCACCAGATTATCAGAGTAACATAAATTATAACATCCTCCTAAACCACCAGATTATCAGAGTAACATACGTTATAACATCCTCCTAAACCACCAGATTATCAGAGTAACATACGTTATAACATCCTCCTAAACCACCAGATTATCAGAGTAACATACGTTATAACATCCTCCTAAACCACCAGATTATCAGAGTAACATATGTTATAACATCCTCCTAAACCACCAGATTATCAGAGTAACATATGTTATAACATCCTCCTAAACCACCAGATTATCAGAGTAACATATGTTATAACATCCTCCTAAACCACCAGATTATCAGAGTAACATATGTTATAACATCCTCCTAAACCACCAGATTATCAGAGTAACTTACGTTATAACATCCTCCTAAACCACCAGATTATCAGAGTAACATAAGTTATAGCATCCTCCTAAACCACCAGATTATCAGAGTAACATACGTTATAACATCCTCCTAAACCACCAGATTATCAGAGTAACATACGTTATAACATCCTCCTAAACCACCAGATTATCAGAGTAACATACGTTATAACATCCTCCTAAACCACCAGATTATCAGAGTAACATACGTTATAACATCCTCCTAAACCACCAGATTATCAGAGTAACATACGTTATAACATCCTCCTAAACCACCAGATTATCAGAGTAACATATGTTATAACATCCTCCTAAACCACCAGATTATCAGAGTAACATATGTTATAACATCCTCCTAAACCACCAGATTATCAGAGTAACATACGTTATAACATCCTCCTAAACCACCAGATTATCAGAGTAACATATGTTATAACATCCTCCTAAACCACCAGATTATCAGAGTAACATACGTTATAACATCCTCCTAAACCACCAGATTATCAGAGTAACATACGTTATAACATCCTCCTAAACCACCAGATTATCAGAGTAACATACGTTATAACATCCTCCTAAACCACCAGATTATCAGAGTAACATACGTTATAACATCCTCCTAAACCACCAGATTATCAGAGTAACATACGTTATAACATCCTCCTAAACCACCAGATTATCAGAGTAACATACGTTATAACATCCTCCTAAACCACCAGATTATCAGAGTAACATACGTTATAACATCCTCCTAAACCCCCAGATTATCAGAGTAACATACTTTATAACATCCTCCTAAACCACCAGATTATCAGAGTAACATACGTTATAACATCCTCCTAAACCACCAGATTATCAGAGTAACATACGTTATAACATCCTCCTAAACCACCAGATTATCAGAGTAACATATGTTATTACATCCTCCTAAACCACCAGATTATCAGAGTAACATATGTTATAACATCCTCCTAAACCACCAGATTATCAGAGTAACATACGTTATAACATCCTCCTAAACCCCCAGATTATCAGAGTAACATACGTTATAACATCCTCCTAAACCACCAGATTATCAGAGTAACATACGTTATAACATCCTCCTAAACCACCAGATTATCAGAGTAACATACGTTATAACATCCTCCTAAACCACCAGATTATCAGAGTAACATACGTTATAACATCCTCCTAAACCCCCAGATTATCAGAGTAACATACGTTATAACATCCTCCTAAACCACCAGATTATCAGAGTAACATACGTTATAACATCCTCCTAAACCACCAGATTATCAGAGTAACATACGTTATAGCATCCTCCTAAACCACCAGATTATCAGAGTAACATACGTTATAACATCCTCCTAAACCCCCAAATTATCAGAGTAACATACGTTATAACATCCTCCTAAACCACCAGATTATCAGAGTAACATACGTTATAACATCCTCCTAAACCACCAGATTATCAGAGTAACATACGTTATAACATCCTCCTAAACCACCAGATTATCAGAGTAACATACGTTATAACATCCTCCTAAACCACCAGATTATCAGAGTAACATACGTTATAACATCCTCCTAAACCACCAGATTATCAGAGTAACATACGTTATAACATCCTCCTAAACCCCCAGATTATCAGAGTAACATACGTTATAACATCCTCCTAAACCACCAGATTATCAGAGTAAAATACGTTATAACATCCTCCTAAACCACCAGATTATCAGAGTAACATACGTTATAACATCCTCCTAAACCACCAGATTATCAGAGTAACATATGTTATTACATCCTCCTAAACCACCAGATTATCAGAGTAACATATGTTATAACATCCTCCTAAACCACCAGATTATCAGAGTAACATACGTTATAACATCCTCCTAAACCCCCAGATTATCAGAGTAACATACGTTATAACATCCTCCTAAACCACCAGATTATCAGAGTAACATACGTTATAACATCCTCCTAAACCACCAGATTATCAGAGTAACATACGTTATAACATCCTCCTAAACCACCAGATTATCAGAGTAACATACGTTATAACATCCTCCTAAACCCCCAGATTATCAGAGTAACATACGTTATAACATCCTCCTAAACCACCAGATTATCAGAGTAACATACGTTATAACATCCTCCTAAACCACCAGATTATCAGAGTAACATACGTTATAGCTTCCTCCTAAACCACCAGATTATCAGAGTAACATACGTTATAACATCCTCCTAAACCCCCAAATTATCAGAGTAACATACGTTATAACATCCTCCTAAACCACCAGATTATCAGAGTAACATACGTTATAACATCCTCCTAAACCACCAGATTATCAGAGTAACATACGTTATAACATCCTCCTAAACCACCAGATTATCAGAGTAACATATGTTATTACATCCTCCTAAACCACCAGATTATCAGAGTAACATATGTTATAACATCCTCCTAAACCACCAGATTATCAGAGTAACATACGTTATAACATCCTCCTAAACCACCAGATTATCAGAGTAACATACGTTATAACATCCTCCTAAACCACCAGATTATCAGAGTAACATACGTTATAACATCCTCCTAAACCACCAGATTATCAGAGTAACATACGTTATAACTTCCTCCTAAACCACCAGATTATCAGAGTAACATATGTTATAACATCCTCCTAAACCACCAGATTATCAGAGTAACATACGTTATAACATCCTCCTAAACCACCAGATTATCAGAGTAACATATGTTATAACATCCTCCTAAACCACCAGATTATCAGAGTAACATATGTTATAACATCCTCCTAAACCCCCTGATTATTAGAGTAACATACGTTATAACATCCTCCTAAACCACCAGATTATCAGAGTAACATACGTTATAACATCCTCCTAAACCACCAGATTATCAGAGTAACATACGTTATAACATCCTCCTAAACCACCAGATTATCAGAGTAACATACGTTATAACATCCTCCTAAATCACCAGATTATCAGAGTAACATACGTTATAACATCCTCCTAAACCACCAGATTATCAGAGTAACATACGTTATAACATCCTCCTAAACCACCAGATTATCAGAGTAACATATGTTATAACATCCTCCTAAACCACCAGATTATCAGAGTAACATATGTTTTAACATCCTCCTAAACCACCAGATTATCAGAGTAACATATGTTTTAACATCCTCCTAAACCACCAGATTATCAGAGTAACATATGTTTTAACATCCTCCTAAACATTTGTAATTTTTTTTGTCATTTAGCAGACACTCTTATCCAGAGTGCATACATATTTTATTTTTTTCATACTGGTCCCCCGTGGGAAACGAACCCACAACCCTGACGTTGCAAACGCCATGCTCTACCAACTGATTATCACAGTAACATACGTGATAACATCCTCCTAAATCACTATTTTATTTGTATTTAACTAAGGTTACCTGAGAAACCAGATGGTCATATTGTAGTCACCTCTGACGTCCTGAGTCTACACAGGTGGGCATCTGCAATGGACAGGTGTGTGCATGTGGTGTGTGCGTATGGTGTGTGTGTGTGTGTGGTGTGTGTGTGTGGTGTGTGCGTGTGGTGTGTGCGTGTGGTGTGTGTGTGTGTGTGTGTGGTGTCTGTGTGTGGTGTGTGTGTGGTGTGTGCGTGTGGTGTGTGCGTGTGGTGTGTGTGTGGTGTGTGTGTGTGTGGTGTGTGTGTGTGCGTGTGGTGCGTGTGGTGTGCGTGTGGTGTGCGTGTGTGTGTGTGTATGGTGTGTGTGTGTGCGTGTGGTGTGTGTGTGTGGTGTGTGTGTGGTGTGTGTGTGTGTGTGTGCGTGTGGTGCGTGTGGTGTGCGTGTGGTGTGTGTGTGTGTGTATGGTGTGTGTGTGTGCGTGTGGTGTGTGTGTATGGTGTGTGTGTGTGCGTGTGGTGTGTGTGTGTGGTGTGTGTGTGTGGTGTGTGTGTGGTGCGTGTGGTGTGCGTGTGGTGCGTGTGGTGTGCGTGTGGTGCGTGTGGTGTGTGTGTGTGGTGTGCGTGTGGTGTGCGTGTGGTGCGTGTGGTGTGTGTGTGTGTGTATGGTGTGTGTGTGTGCGTGTGGTGTGTGTGTATGGTGTGTGTGTGTGCGTGTGGTGTGTGTGTGTGGTGTGTGTGTGGTGCGTGTGGTGTGCGTGTGGTGCGTGTGGTGTGCGTGTGGTGCGTGTGGTGTGTGTGTGTGGTGTGCGTGTGGTGTGCGTGTGGTGCGTGTGGTGTGTGTGTGTGGTGTGCGTGTGGTGCGTGTGGTGTGCGTGTGGTGCGTGTGGTGCGTGTGGTGTGGTGTGTGTGTGTGAGTGTAGACTCAGGACGTTAGAGGTGACTGCATAATGACCATCTGGTTTCATATAAAACACAAACACGTAATTGTGTTTCCGTCCCCCTATTTTCTCTTCTATTAATCAACACAACCCTGTTATCATCTGATATATATGACCACCAGTACAACACAACACAACCCTGTTACCATCTGATATATATGACCACCAGTACAACACAACCCTGTTACCATCTGATATATATGACCACCAGTACAACACAACCCTGTTATCATCTGATATATATGACCACCAGTACAACACAACCCTGTTATCATCTGATATATATTACCACCAGTACAACACAACCCTGTTACCATCTGATATATATGACCACCAGTACAACACAACCCTGTTACCATCTGATATATATTACCACCAGTACAACACAACCCTGTTACCATCTGATATATATGACCACCAGTACAACACAACCTGTTACCATCTGTTATATATGACCACCAGTACAACACAACCCTGTTACCATCTGATATATATGACCACCAGTACAACACAACCCTGTTACCATCTGATATATATGACCACCAGTACAACACAACCCTGTTACCATCTGATATATATGACCACCAGTACAACACAACCCTGTTATCATCTGATATATATGACCACCAGTACAACACAACCCTGTTATCATCTGATATATATTACCACCAGTACAACACAACCCTGTTACCATCTGATATATATGACCACCAGTACAACACAACCCTGTTACCATCTGATATATATGACCACCAGTACAACACAACCCTGTTACCATCTGATATATATGACCACCAGTACAACACAACCTGTTACCATCTGATATATATGACCACCAGTACAAGACTAATCACTTCTGTGACGTGTGGCTATGTGTCTCTTTGTGCCTCGAGTACTCTGCAGAGTAGACTCGTCTCTGTCTCTCTCTCTCTCTCTCTCTCTCTCTCTCCCTCCCTCTCCCACCCTCCCTATCTTCCTATTTTTCTCTCTCTCTCTCTCCCTCTCCCACCCTCCCTATCTTCCTATTTTTCTCTCTCTCTCCCTCCCTCTCCCACCCTCCCTATCTTCCTATTTTTCTCTCTCTCTCCCTCCCTCATCTCGCTTAGCTCCTAAAGTAGTCAGTGTCAGCGGTCTGTGTGTCTGTTTGCTGAAGTCCAACTCACCCTTTAAAATCTCCATTACGACTATATCTAAGGGTACTTAATACCAGGTCCTTGATGGGCTCTCACCCTTTAAAGTCTCCATTACGACTATATCTAAGGGTACTTAATACCAGGTCCTTGATGGGCTCTCACCCTTTAAAGTCTCCATTACGACTATATCTAAGGGTACTTAATACCAGGTCCTTGATGGGCTCTCACCCTTTAAAGTCTCCATTACGACTATATCTAAGGGTACTTAATACCAGGTCCTTGATGGGCTCTCACCCTTTAAAGTCTCCATTACGACTATATCTAAGGGTACTTAATACCAGGTCCTTGATGGGCTCTCACCCTTTAAAGTCTCCATTACGACTATATCTAAGGGTACTTAATACCAGGTCCTTGATGGGCTCTCGCCTTTTGAAGGTTGCTTATCTCCTTATCTGAAGAGGCTCTGACACAGGGTGTCCGCTTTGACTGACAAGGCTCTGAACTCTCCCTCAGCAATCATGGCTCATGGTTTTCTCCCATTCCATTTTTACCCCTACACCCTTCCCCTTCGGTGTTTGCAGATCTGAAGGGACTGGATATATTTCAGCAATATGGTCATGGTAAGAGAAGAGAGATTTTCAGTTTGGAACCAAGCCCCTCTCCTCAGAGGTATCATCACAGCCTAATTAGGCCAGGCCAGGACATGGGCTGTGGGGAAACAGAGTAGGAGTCTTCAGGGGCTGCTGGGGGGTTTGAGGATGACTCACAGCTCTTCCTAAAACCAGTTTGATTTGACCTGGTGGCTAGGACTACAACATCTCATTTCCAATATGTAGTTCTGATAGAGGTGATGATAGACGAGGTGTGTGTGTGTGTTCGTCGGTACCTACAGTATAACAGTGTTTCCTCTCTCCAGACGAGGTAAGCAGGGAGGCGATGGAACAGGCAGTTCAGCTCAGAGTTGGAGAGCTCATCATCATCGTAGTGGTGCTCGTCATGTGGGCAGGTAACTCGACTGCAACACAACCACAGCACAACACAACCACAGTCTGATCACAACCACACTGACCATGACTTCAGGACAGAATTATTATAATATTAGTGGCGCTCGTCATGTTGGTATATGGCCGGACCGCTACACAACCGTATCACATCAAATCACAACCACAACACAACAGAGCCACTTCCATGCCTCATGAGGGCAGGTAACCAAACCACAACACTATGGGGATCCATAATAAACCCCTTGGCAGGAACTAATGGGGATCCATAATAAATACAAATACAAAACACAACCATAACACACATACAGTTGAAGTCGGATGTTTACATACACTTAGGTTGGAGTCATTAAAACTTGTTTTTCAACCACTCCACAAATTTCTTGTTAACAAACTCTAGTTTTGGCAAGTCGGTTAGGTCATCTACTTTGTGCATGACACAAGTACTTTTTCCAACAATTGTTTACAGACAGATTATTTCACGTATATAATTCACTGTATCACAA
The DNA here is from genome assembly GCF_020615455.1 of Coregonus clupeaformis. NCBI lineage: Eukaryota > Metazoa > Chordata > Actinopteri > Salmoniformes > Salmonidae > Coregonus > Coregonus clupeaformis. The sequence continues at coordinate 60,431,960 of NC_059199.1, read as the reverse complement.
TTCCAGTGGGTCAGAAGTTTACATACACTAAGTTGACTGTGCCTTTAAATAGCTTGGAAAATTCCAGAAAATGATTGACATCATTTGAGTAAATTGGAGGTGTACCTGTGGATGTATTTCAAGGCCTATCTTCAAACTCAGTGCCTCTTTGCTTGACATCATGGGAAAATCAAAATAAATCAGCCAAGACCTCAGAAAAAAAAGTAGACCTCCACAAGTCTGGTTCATCCTTGGGAGCAATTTCCAAACGCCTGAAGGTTCCACGTTCATCTGTACAAACAATTGTACGCAAGTATAAACACCATGGGACCACGCGGCCATCATACCGCTCAGGAAGGAGACGCATTCTGTCTCCTAGTGATGAACGTACTTTGCAAATCAATCCCAGAACAACAGCAAAGGAACTTGTGAAGATGCTGGAGGAAACAGGTACAAAAGTATCTATATCCACAGTAAAACGAGGCATATATCGACATAACCTGAAAGGCCGCTCAGCAAGGAAGAAGCCACTGCTCCAAAATCGCCATAAAAAATCCAGACTACGGTTTACAACTGCACATGGGGACAAAGATCGTACATTTTGGAGAAATGTCCTCTGGTCTGATGAAACAAAAATAGAACTGTTTGACCATAATGACCATCGTTATGTTTGGAGGAAAAAGGGGTGGCTTGCAAGCCGAAGAACACCATCCCAACCGTGAAGCACGGGGGTGGCAGCATCATGCTGTGGGGGTGCTTTGCTGGAGGAGGGACTGGTGCACTTCACAAAATAGATAGTATTATGAGGAAGGAATTATGTGGATATATTGAAGCAACATCTCAAGACATCAGTCGGGAAGTTAAAGTTTGGTCGCAAATGGGTCTTCCAAATGGACAATGACCCCAAGCATACTTCCAAAGTTGTGGCAAAATGACTTAAGGACAACAAAGTCAAGGTATTGGAGTGGCCATCACAAAGCCCTGACCTCAATCCTATAGAAAATGTGTGGGCAGAACTGAAAAAGCGTGTTAGAGCAAGGAGGCCTACAAACCTGACTCAGTTACACCAGCTCTGTTAGGAGGAATGGGCCAAAATTCACCCAACTTATTGTGGGAGCTTGTGGAAGGCTACCCGAAACGTTTGACCCAAGTTAAACAATTTAAAGGCAATACTACCAGATACTAATTGAGTGTGATGAATGTGATGAAAGAAATAAAAGCTGAAATAAATCATTCTCTCTACTATTATTCTGACATTTCACATTCTTAAAATAAAGTGGTGATCCTAACTGACCTAAGACAGGGAATTTTTACTAGGATTAAATGTCAGAAATTGTGAAAATCTGCCAATTTTAACCGCACACTTGTTGTTTGTGTACATGGATTTTATCATGTCATATGTTTTCCCCCCAACACCACTTTCCATCAATTTGAATAGCAGACCCTCATGCCAAAATGAGTCAAATTAATTCCAAAACAAAGACTTTGCCTTTGTTTTGGCTTGTTTGTTTGTCAATAAGGGTGTGCAGGGTGAATACGTGATCTGTCGTACGGTAATTTGGTAAAAAGCCAATTTCCCATTTGCTCAGTACATTGTTGACGCATATACCACGGTAGTTATTGGGGTCAAATTTGTCTCCACTTTTGTGGATTGGGGTGATCAGTCCTTGGTTCCAAATATTGGGGAAGATGCCAGAGCTGAGGATGATGTTAAAGGGTATAGCCAATTTGAATTTGTGGTCTGTATATTTTATATAATTTCATTTCGGATACCATCTCTCTCTCTCTCTCTCTCTCTCTCTTCATGCTTCTGCTTTTTTTTCTCTCTCTCTCAATTTCAATTTCAATTCAAAGGGATTTATTGGCATGGGAAACATATGTTTACACCAAGCAAGTGAAATAGACAAGAAACAGAAGGGAAATAAACAAGGTAAATAAACAATAAAAAAATAACAGTAAATATTACTCTGTTCTATATCTAGCTCTCTAGAGATCTCTCCTCTCTATGCCTGCCAATCATTCTCTCTTTATGTTCTCTCCTCTCTCTGTTTCTCATACTTCTAACATCATGACTAATTATGTTCTCTCTCTCTCTCTCTCTCTCTCTCTCCTCTCCCTCTCTCTCTCTCTCTCTCTCTCTCTCTCTCTCTCTCTCTCTCTCTCTCTCTCTCTCTCTCTCTCTCTCTCTCTCTCTCTCTCTCTCTCTCTCTCTCTCTCTCTCTCTCTCTCTCTCTCTCTCGGGTGTGGGGAAAAAACAACAATCAGAGACAGACAGGAGACTGAATAATGAAGTAGCCTCTGTTTCACAACCCTTCCTTCCTTCCTTCCTTCCTTCCTTCCTTCCTTCCTTCCTTCCTTCCTTCCTTCCTTCCTTCCCTCTCATCTCCCTCCCTCCATCCCCCTCCTCTCTCTCTCTCATTCTCTCCCTCTCAGGTGTGATCCTCCTGTTCTGTCGTCAGTATGACATCATCAAAGACAACGAGCCCAACAACAACAAAGCCAAGACCTCGTCCGAGTGCAGTACGCCCGAACACCCACAGGGGGGGCTACTGCGCAGCAACCTCTGAAACCAGCCCCCACCGGCCACTCACCTATATGGCAATACCCTCTAATCCTATTCCTCAGGACAGGTGAGGCTACAAAGCCAACCAGAACCCTCATACCTAGGGCTGCATCCCGATTCTCCATACTTCTCCAGAAATGTGCACTTGCACACGCCCTGTCACGACAATGGTAGAGACTCCTTCCAGCTAATGCTTACACAAATCCATGACGGGCAGTATGCAAGTAAAAGTGTGGAGAATTGGGACGCAGCCCTAGTTATGAGGGTTCTGGTTGTATCCACAAATCCTCAAAACCTACACCACCAAGTAGTTGAGTCTGAATGCTATTCAACTGACCTGTCTATTTGTTTCTGTTGTCACACACAGATCCTGAGACCAACAGAACCACTGAAACCATTCAGAACCCTCCCTACAACAACAGAAACACACCAGGACTAATACTAAGACCAGAATGTAACCCAGCACTCATTGATAAAGCCATGAGCAGAGTCAGACGAAGACCAGATTCACAAAACACTTCTTACACAAAAACTTAACAACCTTCTTAAGGAAAAAAAAAAAGAAGTTCATAAGATAGTTCGTAAGTGCAATTCCTCAACAATATCTTAAGGTTTAATGTTTTTCTTACGAACTTCTCAAATAGCTTCTTACTAATCTTCTTAAGATGTTTGTTGCTAGGCAAGCGATTTAGCTAGCTATCTAGCTGGCAATGGCAATCATCTTAGCATATTTCGTACGGAGATTACTGTTCTAAAACATGTTCTTGGGTTTAAAATAATCAATACTGAAACTTTCAGATTAAGTTTGTGAGGGAATTAAACATGTTCAATTGCTTTCATGAGCTTATTCTCTCACTGCCCTGAGTTTAAGACAAGGGTTTCAAAACATTTCCAATAACTTTATTTTCAAGAATCCAATTTGTTTTTGCTTAAGGAGAAACATAAGAAATAGCACAATACATTTTTCAAGAGCCTTTTTGAGGAATAGCAACTTTGCTTAACTTTCTTCATAAGTCTATAGTTAAGAAAAAAATGGCAGTTAAGAAGAAGTTTCTTCTTAAGAAGGTTTTGTGAATCTGGGCCCAGTTGTCTTCGAAGCAAACATAATCTGTTCATTGCCACACTAATAAGGGGGAACTATTTTGAATTTAGGAAGCCCCTGGTTCCTGGAAACTGTGTGGCCAATGGATTGAAAATGGCTGACAATGGATCCAAAATGGCCACCGGTCAACATCTTGAGCCTGGATCACCAACTGTCTGAATGACAGTATGTACCATCCATTTGGAAAAATTTGGAAACGTTGGCACATATTGAACATGACCCCTGGTTTCAGAGTGGCCTGACTGACGTCCATGAGGCTGGGATGTGTTTGTTTGGTTCCGAGCGAGAGGCCGTGCATGTCGTCCGCAACATGACGATCACCACTACGATGATGATGAGCTCTCCAGCTCCGAGCTAAGAATCCTTACACCATCTCCTCCACCAATCAGCACCTCAGAGACTACAGCACAGCCCCGCCCAGGAACCCAGCCCAGCCAATCACAACAGCCCACAGTGGACCACAATCACCCACCATCCAGAGGGGAACCTGAACATCTGCATCAAAATGACTTCCCCTCCTCCTCTTTCTCTTCCCTGGGCTGAACCTTGTTCCCTTGTTAGTTTACGTCATCGTATGCATTCTGAAAGATAAAATCTGACACTGTTTTTACGACGGCTCGAATCAGAGTCAGGGAGAAGACTAGCTGGAGACCCTATCCCCTATCCCCTATCCCCTATGTAGTGCACTAAGTTTTTGCCAGAAACAAGGCCTTAAACAGCCTTAATCAGAGCAGATGGAGAGGGACACAACCGAGTGGTGGACACACTCACACACACACACTCACACACACACACACTCACACACACAGAGCACACACACACACACACACACACACACAGAGCACACACACACACACACACTCACACACAGAGCACACACACACACACACACACACACACACTCACTCACACACACACACACACACACACACACACACACACACACACACACACACACACACACACACACACACACACACACACACACACACACACACAGAGCACACACACACACACTCACACACAGAGCACACACACACACACACACACTCACACACACGCACACGGGAAGAGACACATCTCAGAGAGCCGTTAAAGACCCGGTGTGCCAGAGAGACGGCCATTACTTTCCCATCTCCATCATCCATTTAGCTAATGTGCTGAACCCTTACCCCAATGCCCATCTCTCTCTCTCTCTCTCTCTCTCTCTCTCTCTCTCTCTCTCTCTCTCTCTCTCTCTCTCTCATTCTTTCTCTCTCTCTATTCTCTAATTTATACTTGCCTCAGCTTTCATTCCTTCTATCTTTCTGTCTTTCTCCATGTCTGCACTTCCCCTTTCTCTCTCTCATGGAACCTCCCCTCAACCCATCTCTCAACCTCCCTCTCCTCTCTCCCTCTCCCCATCACCCATCTCTCAACCTCCCTCTCTTTTTCCCCTCTTTTCCCCTCACATACTCCCTCGCCCTGAAAACCATCTCTCTCTCCTCGCTTGCTTTTCCACCAGGTCCTGCACACTCGTTTATCAATCTCTCCTCTCTCCCTCTCCCTCTCTCCTTCTCCCCTATCTCTCTCCCCTCCCTCTCCTCTCTCTCCTCTCTCCCTCACCTCTGTCTCCCTTTCCTCGCTCTCCCTTTCCTCGCTCTCCCTCTCCTCACTCTCCCTCTCTCCTCTCTCCCTCTCCTCCTCGCTCCCTCTCCTCCTCTCTCCCTCTCCTCCTAGCTCCCTCTCCTCCTCTCCCCCTCTCCCCGCTCTCCCCCTCCACTGTTTATTTCCCTTCTGTTTCTCCTCAGTTCTCTCCTGCTCTATCACTCTTCTGTTTCCACATCAACACTGTTTTGTTTGAGCAAACAGAAGGAGAGATGTTTAGATGGAGGGAGAATGATGCATGAAGAGAGTAGAGAGAGAGAGAGAGAGAGAGGGGAGAGGGAGAGAGGAAAGAGGCCTTGCTATTGAGAAAGGCCGCCGTAGGCAGACCTGGCTCTCAAGAGAAGACAGGCTATGTGCACACTGCCCACAAAATGAGGCGGAAACTGAGCTGCACTTCCTAACCTCCTGCCAAATGTATGACCATATTAGAGACACATATTTCCCTCAGATTACAGCCATCCACAAAGAATTCGAAAACAAATCAAATTGTAATAAACTCCCATGTCTATTGGGTGAAATACCACAGTGTGCCATCATAGCATCAAGATTTGTGACCTGTTGCCACAAGAAAAGGGTAACCAGTGAAGAACAAACACCATTGTAAATACAACCCATATTTATGTATATTTATTTCTCCCATTTGTACTTTAACTATTTGCACATCGTTATAACACTGTACATAGACATACAATGACATTTGAAATGTCTCTATTCCTTTTGAACATTTGTGAGTGTAATGTTCACTGTTAATATTTTGTCACGCCCTGGCTCTGGGGACTATGTTATGTTGAGCCAGGGTGTGTAAGTCTATGTTTAATTTTCTATGTTGGTCTGAGTGACTCCCAATCAGAGGCAACGAGTGTCAGCTGGGTGTCTCTGATTGGGAGCCATATTTAACTGTTTGTCTTGACCTTTGTGTTTTGTGGTTTCTTGTTCCTTTTGGTTTGTGTATCAAAGGACTTCACGTTTCGTTCTTTGTTTTGATCGTGTGATCTAGTAATAAATATAAATATGTTCACCCGCAACGCTGCGCCTTGGTCCTCTCTGTTCGACGATCGTGACAGAAGAAACCACCTTAACCAGACCAAGCAGCGTGTTCAGGAGCCATCGCTGGCAGATCTCCGTGGCAACCTCGACTGGATCAAGCAGCGTGACGAGGAGAGAGGATGGACGTGGGAGGAGATGATTGCGAGTCTGGCAAGAGGGAGGAGAGACCCCCAGGAAATTTTTAGGGGGGGGCTCACGACGTCGGGCCAGCAGGTGTACGGGTTAGAGCGGTGCAAAGCGTTGGCAGAGAAGGCCGCCAGGTTAGGGGGCCACTGGGCACAGAGGAGAGGGAAAGTGTGGAGGCACGGCGAGAGGTACTGGGGTGTGTTACCAGTCCGGTCCGGCCCGTTCCTGATCCCTGCGTGGGGCCAGTGGTGTGTGTCCCCAGTACGGTCCGGCCTGTTCCTGCCATTCCCACCAAGTCAGTGGTGCGCGTCGTCAGCCCAGCCCGGCCTGTTCCTGCCATTCCCACCAAGTCAGTGGTGCGCGTCGTCAGCCGGCCCGGCCTGTTCCTGCCATTCCCACCAAGTCAGTGGTGCGCGTCGTCAGCCCAGCCCGGCCTGTCCCTGCTCCACGCACAAAGCCTACGGTGTGCGTCGACAGCCCAGCCCGGCCCGTTCCTGCTCTCCGCACCAAGTCTGTGGTGCGCGTCGCCAGCCCAGTCCGGCCCATCCAAGCTTCCCCGCACCAAGCCAGTGGTGTGCGTCGTCAGTCCGGCACGGCCCGTTCCTGCTCTCCGCACCAAGTCTGTGGTGCGCGTCGCCAGCCCAGTCCGGCCCATCCAAGCTTCCCGCACCAAGCCAGTGGTGTGCGTCGTCAGCCCTGTCCGGCCCGTTCCTGCTCTCCGCACCAAGTCTGTGGTGCGCGTCGCCAGCCCGGTCCGGCTCATTCCTGCTCCCCGCATCAAGTCAGGGGTGCGCTTCGTCAGCCCGGTCCGGCCCGTTCCTCCTCCACGCATCAAGCCAGGGGTGTGCGTCGTCAGTCCAGCACAACCCGTGCCTGGGTCATGTCCGGAGCCGGATCCGCCGCCGAGGCGGAGTGCCCACCCGGTCCCTCCCCTGTTGTGGTTGTTTGGCGCGGCCGGAGTCCGCGCCTTTGGGGGGGGGTACTGTCACGCCCTGGCTCTGGGGACTATGTTATGTTGAGCCAGGGTGTGTAAGTCTATGTTTAATTTTCTATGTTGGTCTGAGTGACTCCCAATCAGAGGCAACGAGTGTCAGCTGGGTGTCTCTGATTGGGAGCCATATTTAACTGTTTGTCTTGCACTTTGTGTTTTGTGGTTTCTTGTTCCTTTTGGTTTGTGTATCAAAGGACTTCACGTTTCGTTCTTTGTTTTGATCGTGTGATCTAGTAATAAATATAAATATGTTCACCCGCAACGCTGCGCCTTGGTCCTCTCTGTTCGACGATCGTGACATATTTATTGTTTATTTCACTTTTGTTTATTATCTACTTCACTTGCTTTGGCAATGTACACATATGTTTCCCATGCCAATAAAGCCCTTAAATTGAAATTGAATTGAATTGAGAGAGAGAAAGTGAGAGAGAGCGAGAGAGAAGAGAGAGACCTACTCAACAGTGGCAATAAGCATCTATGCACTATGACTTGCAGCAGCCACAATATTTCCAAGCAATGTTCTGCTACATTACCCAGCATTACAGCTATTATGCAGAGAAACACCATCAGACCTGAGAAAGCTAGCCAGTCACACACACACACACACACACACACACACACACACACACACGCGCACACACACACAGTCTTGTACAGCTAACCTTGTGGGGACACACAATTCAGTCCCATTCAAAATCCTATTTTTCCTAACCCTAAACCTAACCCTAATTCTTACCCTAACTCTAACCCAGAAACCTAACCTTAACCCAAACCCTAAAACTAACCCTAGCTTCTAACCCTAACCCTTAACATAATTATAACCCTAACACTAATTCTAACCTTAACCCTAAACCCCCAAGAAATAGCATTTGACCTCGTGGGGACTAACAAAATGTCCCCAGTTGGTCAGATTTTTGTTGTTTACTGAGTCCCCACAAGATTAAACACGTCCACATCTGCAGCCAACACACACACACACACACACACACACACACACACACACACACACACACACACACACTTTGTTTACCTAAATCACTTATCTGTGAGTGGTTGTCAGTTTAAGCCCTGACAACCTTTCTGTCATATATTTGTAGCAGTCCTTTTGACAGTAAAACCTTCACTGAATGACAGAGAGCTGGTTTAATACCTTATTTTCTTCTAGACTGCGGAGTACAACTTTAATGTAATGTTTGGAGTGCATGTGGCGTTGCGTGGCTGAGCTTTACAGGTGAATCCTAATTTCCACTACTCTAGTCACATCAATATGACGTGGAAATGTGACTTAAGTGGGAGTTGGGATTGGCCCTTTAGTTCCTCCTTCTTCACCTCTGTGTTCTCTGTCATCTTCGTTATATTGTAGGTGTGTTGAGTTGAAGAAGGCTGGACAGAGCCCAGACACGCACGCACACGCGCAGTTGTGTTGCTCTGAGCCGAAGTCAAACGGACATATGCAGAGGTGACAGGAACCAGGTCTGATAAGCCAGACAGATCCCTCTCTCTCGCTGTCTCTCTCTCTCTCCCTCCCTCCCTCCCTCCCTCCCTCCCACTCTCTCTCTCTCTCCCCCCACACCTCTCTCTCTTTCTCTCTGTTTCCGCATGACTATGCTCAGCGGTAGTTCAAGGTGAAAATCTAATGAGGGATGAGAGAATACTGGCAGAGAGAGAGAGAGAGAGAGAGAGAGAGAGAGAGAGAGAGAGAGAGACAGAGAGAGAGAGAGAGAGAGAGCAGAGAGAGAGAGAGAGAGAGACAGAGAGAGAGAGAGAGAGAGAGAGAGAGACAGACAGACAGACAGACAGACAGACAGACAGACAGACAGACAGACAGACAGACAGACAGACAGACAGACAGACAGACAGACAGACAGACAGACAGACAGACAGACAGACAGACAGACAGAGAGAGAGAGAGAGAGAGAGAGAGAGAGAGAGAGAGAGAGAGAGAGTGAGAGTTAATTAGTAGTTCATGAGGAGTTAATAAAGAGTTCATGTTTTATGTAAAACCATCAAGTCTGTGTTGAAGCATTTCGATGTTCATAACACAAAACTTTCATGAGGGCTGTCATGAAGTTATACTATTTCTATGAAAATAATAAACATTAAATGAATGTCGAATTATGTATTCAAACACAAGAAAATACTAATTATGTCATATTTTCAGTCACAGTGGTTGGGTGTTGATGTTTTATCTACAGTGGGTTTGTTGATGAGCAAGGACATATTGAGTTTGTGTGTGTGTGTGTGTGTGTGTGTGTGTTTGTATGTGTGTATATGTACAGTACCAGTCAAAGGTTTGGACACACAACATTTTAGAACACCTACTCATTCAAGGGTTTTTCTTTCTTTTTTTTTTTACAATTTTCTACATTGTAAAAATGACATCAAACTATGAAATAACACATATGGAATCATGTAGTAACCAAAATAGTGGTAAACAAATCCAAATATATTTTATATTTTAAGTAGCCACCCTTTGCCTTGATGACAGTTTGCACACTCTTGGCATTCTCTCAAACAGCTTCATGGGGAAAGCTTTGGAAGGAGTTCCCACATATGCTGAGCACTTGTTGGCTGCTTTTCCTTCACTCTGCAATCCAACTCATCCCAAACCATCTCAATTGGGTTGAGGTTGGGTGATTTTGGAGGCCAGGTCATCTGATGCAGCACTCCATCACTCTCCTTCTTGGTCAAATAGCCCTTACACAGCCCAGAGGTGTGTTTTGGGTCATTGTCCTGTTTAAAGACAAATGATAGTCACACTAATCCCAAACCAGATGGGATGGAGTATTGCTGCAGAATGCTGTGGTAGCCATGCTGGTTAAGTGTGCCTTGAATTCTAAATAAATCACAGACAGTGTCACCAGCAAAGTACCCCCACACCATCACACCACCTCCTCCATGCTTCACGGTGGGAACCACACATGCGGAGATCATCCGTTCACCCACACCGTGTCTCACAAAGACACGGCGGTTGGAACCAAAAATCTCAAATTTGGACTCATCAGACCAAAGGACAGATTTCCACCGGTCTAATGTCCATTGCTCGTGTTTCTTGGCCCAAGCAAGTCTCTTCTTTTTATTGGTGTCATTTAGTAGTGGTTTCTTTGCAGCAATTCGACCATGAAGGCCTGATTCACGCAGTCTCCTCTGAACAGTTGATGTTGAGATGTGTATGTTACTTCAACTCTGTGAAGCATTTATTTGGGCTGCAATCTGAGGTGCAGTTAACTCTAATGAACTTATCCTCTGCTGCAGAGGTAACTCTGGGTCTTCCTTTCCTGTGGGGCTCCTCATGAGAGCCAGTTTCATCATAGTGCTTGATGGTTTTTCCGACTGCACTTGAAGAAACTTTCAAAGTTTTTGACATTTTCTGGATTGACTGACATTCATGTCTTAAAGTAATGATGGACTGTCTTTTCTCTTGGCTTATTTGAGCTGTTCTTGCCATAATATGGACTTGGTCTTTTACCAAATAGGGCTATCTTCTGTATACCAACCCTACCTTGTCACAACACAACTGATTGGCGCAAACGCATTAAGAAGGAAAGAAATTCCACAAATTAACTTTTAACAAGGCACACCTGTTAATTGAAATGCATTCCAGGTGACTACCTCATTAAGTTGGTTGAGATAATGCCAGGAGTGTGCAAAGCTGTCATCAAAGCAAAGGGTGGCTACTTTTAAGAATCTCAAATACGAAATATATTTTGATTTGTTTGACACTTTTTTGGTTACTGCATGATTCCATATGTGTTATTTCATAGTTTTGATGTCTTCACTATTAATCTACAATGTAGAAAATAGTAAAAAATAAAGAAAAACCCTGGAATTCGTAGGTGTGTCCAAACCTTTGACTGGTACTGTGTGTGTGTGTGTGTGTGTGTGTACGAACATTGCACGTGCATTTGTTTCGATTTGAAAAATAAAGGAACAAAATGACACCCCGTACAGTACTGCTGTTGTTTGTCTAGAAGGGGAATGAAGGGTAAGATGGCCAGCGTTGTTCCCTGTGAGGGGCACAGTGCATATTGGGCACAGTTTATCCATCACAGTGCTTTATGATGGATGCAGGTCTGACCGGCCGTGTTTAATCCAGGCAGCCTTGAGGTCCGATAAATAAAACAATAAAACATGTCCCCCCTGAGAGCTCAACGGAACCAAAAGAATAAATTAGCTTTACTGTCCAGTGAGATTTCACTGACACACACACACATTGGCATACACCCACCCATAGTGTTATCATACTGCATGACATGAAGCAAATTACATTAAGCCACTGAGATTACACAGTTCACTTCAAATTAACACAAGTGATAATGGAAAATCTCAATGACACTAATGAAAATGAACTTTCACAAAATATGAAAATGAAGACAAAAGGTTTATATATATTCAAATGAGGCAACAACGATCCTTGGAATTTTTCCAGATTTCTATGACATATGATGTATAATTATTTCCATTATAAGTGAAATAGTTTTCCTTCCAAAAATATATTTAAAAAACACTGTTCTGTGTTTGAATGGTGTGGGCGTATACCGGTCAATAAAAATATGAATGACAAGTAAACAATGCCAATGAGCCAATAAGATGTCTCGGACAAAAACATGACGTCATCCTCCATGAGGAAATAGCAAGCATTTTTTTAACGGTTTGAGATCAAGTTTGAGGTGGGGGTTTTTAAGTGTTTTTTCTCAAATGTATGCTTTGGCCACAAATACAGATGTAGGATCTTACTTTGAGCCAATTTACTACAGCAGGAAAATGTGAATTATCTTGTGGATTACAATTTATGGACATTTTTGTAGGGGTTGATACATTTTTTGTAAGGGAAAATCAAGTCTGAAATTTCAAAGTGGAAGTTACAAACTTCAGAAGCCTTTTTAAACCTCAAACACACTAAACGTTTTAAATTCCCTGCATTGTAGGAAAGTTCTACTGCAACAGGGTGATCAAATTAAGATCCTATATCTGTATATGACGAGTCAACAACATTATGTGGGTCTGAGTTAACAGATTAAGAGTTTTTTTTAAGTTAGATTTTCACTGGACAGTTACTTTAAATGTCTAGGAAGGAAAGCTTAATATTCTCTGCCTGTCCGTCACTCAAGTGGAGATCAGACAAGGCATCAGTGAGACCCTAAGCCTGTGTGCTTTCATTCCTCTGTCTGCTCCATCGCTCCTTGAAGTCTTTAACCTCCTCTCTCTAAATCTCCCTGTTTTTCTCTCCCTCCATCATTTCACCACAGCCCTATGTTGTCAGAATGTCTAGAGGAAGGCGCTATGTCAAATCAATGTTGTTTCATTCCATCATCTCACTCATTCAATACGTTCTACATAAAGTGCATTTGCCATGCATTAGATAGGAAAATTGAGTTATGGATTTCTTTGGTCATTTAAACGTATCCAACTCCAGGGACTCCTACATACACAGTGTATTCCAACCATTAATGAATTAGTCCTAATGTATTGAACATACTGCAGTTAGTTTTCATTTTTCTCTTGAAGGATAATAGCATACGATATTGCCACTCCTATTTGCCATATCTTCAATTTAAGCCTACTAGAAAGTGTGTGCCCTCAGGCCTGGAGGGAAGCAAAAGTCATTCAGCTACTCAAGAATAGTAAAGCCCCCTTTACTGGCTCAAATAGCCGACCAATCAGCCTGTTACCAACCCTTAGTAAACTTTTGGAAAAAATTGTTTGACCAAATAAAATGCTATTTTTCAGTAAACACGTTGACAAGAGACTTTCAGCGACATTCAACAAGCACAGCACTTACACAAATGACTGATGATTGGCTGAGAGAAATCGATGATAAAAAGATTGTGGGGGCTGTTTTGTTAGACTTCAGTGCGGCTTTCGACGTTATCGATCATAGTCTGCTGCTGGGTAAAGCAAGTGTGTCTATGTATGCGGATGACTCAACACTATACACGTCAGCTACTACAGCGACTGAAATAACTAACACTTATCAAAGAGCTGCAGTTAGTTTCAGAATGGATGTTAAGGAATAAATTAGTCCCAAATATTTCAAAAACTAAAAGTATTGTATTTGGGACAAATCATTCACTAAACCCTAAACCTCAACTAAATCTTGTAATAAATAATGTGGAAATTGGAGTATGTCTGTCTGTAATAAAGCCCTTTTGTGGGGAAAAACTCATTCTGATTATCTGGGCCTGGCTGCCAAGTGGGTGAGCCTATGCCCTCCAAGGCCCACCAATGGCTGCACCCCTGCCCAGTCATGTGAAATCCATAGATTAGGGCCTAATGAATATTTTTTAATTGACTGATTTCCTTATATGAACTGTAACTCAGTAAAACCTTTGAAATGGTTGCATGTTGCATTTAGATTTTTGTTCAAAATAATTCCCAGTGGGCACGCATTATCTCATGCTACTGTTGTCAGTTCAGTGATGGAGGAGAGAAGAGAGGAAACCACTGAGGACTGTGGACATCAACCACCCGAGCCACTGCCTGTTCACCCCACTATCATCTAGAAGGCGAGGTCAGAACAGGTGCATCAAAGCTGCGACCGAGAGTATGAAAAACAGCTTCTATCTCAAGGCCATCACTGTTAAATAGCCTTCACAAGCACATTAGAGGCTGCTGCTGCCTATTGAAATCACTGGCCACTTTAAGAAATGGAACACTAGTCACTTTAATAAATGTTTACATATCTTGCATTACTCATGTGTATACTGTATTCTATAATATTCTACTGTATCTTAGTCCATGCCGCTCTGTCATTGCTTGTCCATATATGTATATATTCTTAAATCCCATTCCTTACCAGTTTTGTGTGTATTGGGTATATGTTGTGAAATTGTTAGATATTACAGCCCTGTCGGAGCTAAAAGCCCAAGCATTTCACTACACCCGCTATAACATCTGCTAAACACGTGTATATGACAAATACAATTTGATTACAAAATTCCAGCAACTATCCCAAAATTCCCATGTTTTCCAGAAATTCAGATTGGAGGATTCCTGGAATAGGTAGGGTATTAGCAGGAACTCCAGAACACTCAAATCAGTAATTTCTGGAAATCCCTGGCAGCAACACCCTCCTCTGTCAGAGGGTGTTATGCAACAGTAAAGATCCTTTCCTAGAAGTAGACCAAACATCAATTTCATTTCATATGCATTATTAAAATGTTTTATTCAAAGTTATGCTGGTATATAGTATTACATGGCACATTGGACAGGTCGAGATAGGTTACTGAACAGGGTGAAACTGGCCATGGTAGGAAGGAATTCAATATAGTACATCACTTTCCTAGGTCACGTTAAGTAGGCACAAACAGGATAAATAGTTTTGAACAAGTTGGAAAAAAATACAGGAAGTCTGCTGTTTTGTGGCAACTGAACCAAACTCTAGTATGTCAAGAATACATCCCCTATAAAACTATAGAAAGTAGGGAGTACCAAAATTGATTGTCTTGCTTGGTCTGTATTGAGGCTTTGCTGTACCGACTGACTAATCCAAAGCTTAATGTGACGGATGAAGAATAGTTCAGCTCTAAATCTCAATATAAATCTGACTGAAATCATACATCCCATCTTTAATTAGAAAAACTATAAATTATAACCAACACAAAATAAATACATATAGGTAAATAATACTGATTATGGTCCAAATAGTACTGCTACGGTCCAAATAGTACTACTATCTACTATGGTCCAAATAGTACTACCATCTAGTATGGTCCAAATAGTACTAAAATGGTCCAAATAGTTACAGCTTCTACTATGGTCCAAATAGTACTAAAATTTACCATGGTCTAAATAGTATTACCATGGTCCAAATAGTATTACCATGGTCCAAATAGTACTACCATCTACTATGGTCAAAATAGTACTGCTATGGTCCAAATAGTTCTACCATGGTCCAAATAGTACTACTATCTGCTAGGGTCCAAATAGTACTACCATGGTCCAAATAGTACTACCATCTACTATGGTCAAAATAGTACTGCTATGGTCCAAATAGTACTACCATGGTCCAAATAGTACCAGCTTCTACTACCATGGTCCAAATAGTACTACCATGGTCCAAATAGTACTACCATGGTCCAAATAGTACCAGCTTCTACTACCATGGTCCAAATAGTACTACCATGGTCCAAATAGTACTACCATGGTCCAAATAGTACCAGCTTCTACTACCATGGTCCAAATAGTACTACCATGGTCCAAATAGTACCAGCTTCTACTACCATGGTCCAAATAGTACTACCATGGTCCAAATAGTACCAGCTTCTACTACCATGGTCCAAATAGTACTACCATAGTCCAAATAGTACTACCATGGTCCAAATAGTACTACCATGGTCCAAATAGTACCAGCTTCTACTACCATGGTCCAAATAGTACCAGCTTCTACTACCATGGTCCCAATAGTACCAGCTTCTACTACCATGGTCCCAATAGTACTACCATGGTCCAAATAGTACCAGCTTCTACTACCATGGTCCAAATAGTACTACCATGGTCCAAATAGTACCAGCTTCTACTACCATGGTCCAAATAGTACTACCATAGTCCAAATAGTACTACCATGGTCCAAATAGTACTACCATGGTCCAAATAGTACCAGCTTCTACTACCATGGTCCAAATAGTACCAGCTTCTACTACCATGGTCCCAATAGTACCAGCTTCTACTACCATGGTCCCAATAGTACTACCATGGTCCAAATAGTACCAGCTTCTACTACCATGGTCCAAATAGTACCAGCTTCTACTACCATGGTCCAAATAGTAATACTATAGACTACTACATAGTACATAGAAATGAAAGAACAAAGTAAACAAAACTAAATAATGTAGGTTGACACATTGTGTGTATGATAGAAAATGTACACTGGAATTATAGGCTGTATTATTGCTTTGTTGTGTGTGTGTGTGTGTGTGTGTGTGTGTGTGTGTGGGGGGGGTCCCAAATCAAATCCCTAGCCTCTACCCATAGACTCTTCCTGGCGGCCCCATGTAGATCTATAAAAACTTGGATGAAACTTAAGCAATATGACATAATCTCAGCCAAAGCTCTCAACCTATGCAGTCCTTTCAGATCTATAAGGGGGAGGGAGTCAACTAGGGAATAAGGACAGAGGCAAGGGATCGGTTTGGAATGGAACTCTTCAACTCTTCTATGGCCCAATCTCAAATCGACTCCTAGACCCTGTGTCCTATGCACTTGTGGAGACCTGAGAGGATGACAGCTCCAGCGTAGGGCCTATGGGTTGATTTGGGATTGGGCCAAAGAACCAAAAAGCTGTGCCTCTCGGTCGCCCTCCAGTGGTCAATCAGAAGACAAAGAAGTCATCTCCTTTGGTGGCGTTCTTGTTCGATGTGTTCTGGTTGCACGTGTTTCCATTGGCCCAGTCAGGTTCTGTCAGCCAATCCTGGGGGGTCACCCCAATGTCCAGGACCTGGGGGTTAGTACGGGACACCGCCAGTCTGGAGGGAGGAGGGGGGGGGACGGGGGACAGTGTGACATTTACATTTTAGTCATTTAGCAGACGCTCTTATCCAGAGCGACTTACAGTTAGTGAGTGCATACATTTTTCATACGGAATGGGTGAGAGGTGGGGGGGGGGGATGTAGTCACAGCGTAAAGGCCAAGTACTTTCAAAGAATATCACTTCTCTCTGGAAACAATGTTCATATACTCTTGAAACCTTAGTGCTTACAATAGCCAATTACACATTTCCACCAAACCATTTCATTTGTTTGGCTTCTTTATTGAACATAAATGTAACCGATTAATTAAAATGTAATATTTAAGAACATTTGCATACAGGTTTTGTTTTCCTTGATTCATTTTAAGAGTGTCCTAAAAATCTATTGTTTCAACAATATTTTATATAACGACATGTTTGATGTTTTACGTAAAATATATATATTTGTACAGACTACACCTAATATAGATCATAAGAGGCATTTATAATTTAATCATATTTCCTTTAATTCTAATTGCAATTCTAGATCCTGTTTTCTGCTTCAATTCAAATTCAAGAATTTACATTTGAGGCATTCTCGAATCAACCATGCTCTCTCGATGATCTCTACCTCTCTTTCTATTCTAACCTGCAAGTCAGAGGCTCATTCTGGACAGAGCTGTAGTCTATTCTAACCTGTAAGTCAGGCTCATTCTGGACGGAGCTGTAGTCTATTCTAACCTGTAAGTCAGGCTCATTCTGGACGGAGCTGTAGTCTATTCTAACCTGTAAGTCAGGCTCATTCTGGACGGAGCTGTAGTCTATTCTAACCTGTAAGTCAGGCTCATTCTGGACGGAGCTGTAGTCTATTCTAACCTGTAAGTCAGGCTCATTCTGGACGGAGCTGTAGTCTATTCTAACCTGTAAGTCTGAGGCTCATTCTGGACGGAGCTGTAGTCTATTCTAACCTGTAAGTCAGGCTCATTCTGGACGGAGCTGTAGTCTATTCTAACCTGTAAGTCTGAGGCTTATTCTGGACGGAGCTGTAGAGTCACATTCTCCAAAAGCTGCAATCACTCTCAGCGAAATCTGATCTGAGCAAATCAATGAGCTGATTTCTGTGGTCAATCAGCAGCAAGAAGAGACTAGCTTATTGACAACAGATACATTTAGGACGATTGTCTTACCTAGAAAAAGCCACGTCCAAGTCTTCCTCAATTTCCTGCAAGAGAGAGATTGAGTTTTTGTAGCCCAAATATTCGCTCTCATTAATTCTAAGTGCAGAGAGAAATGGTTGATGGAGGATTGAGACGTACCCAGACAGTGTTGTTGTTTTCAATGTTCTCGGGAGCGGTGCGGTTGTCCACCTGGAACTCCTCGTTGCCATTGGTTTCCAGAACCACAGCAACATGAGTCCGTTCCTCCAGGTCTAGCAGGTTACCCGTGGCAACATCTATGGAGACAATCAGCCAATCAGTAAATGTTGGGAGTATTTACAGTTTGATTCCAACAGCTCACATAAAGACTCGGGCCTGAATCCCATGGATCCAACCAAGGCCACAGTAGGAGGGGCCATTATGAAAAATAAAATAATGTATGCACTCACTCTGGATAAGAGCGTCTGCTAAATGACTAAAATGTAAAATGTAGGAGGAAGAGAGAAGATAATCAGAAAGACATTTCATAGCGTTCATTGCTAAATAACATTCAGTAAGTGTTACTCTGATTTACACTGTAGTCATTTAGCAGACGCTCTTATCCAGAGAGACTTACAATTAGTGCATTCATCTTAACATAAATCTGATGCACATTATACTAAGCTCCTGAGTGGCGCAGTGGTCTAAGGCACTGCATCGCAGTGCTAACTGTGCCACTAGAGATCCTGGTTCGAATCCAGGCTCTGTCGCAGCCGGCCACGACCGGGAGACTCATGGGCGGCGCACAATTGGCCCAGCGTCGTCCAGGGTAGGGGAGGGAATGGCCGGCAGGGATGTAGCTCAGTTGATAGAGCATGGCGTTTGCAACGCCAGGGTTGCGGGTTCGATTCCCACGGGGGGCCAGTATAAAAAAAGATGTATTCACTAACTGTAAGTCGCTCTGGATAAGAGCGTCTGCTAAATGACTAAAATGTAAATGTAAATAAAGAAGGTATTTTGTGTCTTCTGAATATAAAAGGCTGAGTGCGTGTGTGTCTGAGGCTGCATTTGCACAGGCAGCCCAATTCTGATATTTTTCAGAGCTGATCGGATTGGTTAAAAAAAAAGATCAGAATTGGGCTGGCTGTGTAAACGCAGCCTCAGTGACACTCTGCATGTCCCCCTTACCTCGTCCTTTCAGACTAGCCAGGCTGCTGGTTGCTTCTCCAGCCGAGCCGGACTTCACCCGCTTCTCTACAAGACACACAAAATATTACCGTCAACACACACACAGCTACTGAACAGCTTCTACCCCCAAGCCATAAGACTGCTGAACAGTTAATCAAATGGCTACTCAGACTATTTGCATTGACCGGCTTTAAAAAAAAAAAATGCACTGACTCTTGCACCGGCTGTATACACACTCGCTGGACTCCACCCACACACACACTCGCTGGACTCCACCCACACACACACACTCGCTGGACTCCACCCACACACACACACACACACACTCGCTGGACTCCACCCACACACACACTCGCTGGACTCCACCCACACACACACTCGCTGGACTCCACCCACACACACACTCGCTGGACTCCACCCACACACACACACTCGCTGGACTCCACCCACACACACACACTCGCTGGACTCCACCCACACACACACACTCGCTGGACTCCACCCACACACTCGCTGGACTCCACCCACACACACACACACTCGCTGGACTCCACCCACACACACACACACTCGCTGGACTCCACCCACACACACACTCGCTGGACTCCACCCACACACACACTCGCTGGACTCCACCCACACACACACTCGCTGGACTCCACCCACACACACACACTCGCTGGACTCCACCCACACACACACACTCGCTGGACTCCACCCACACACACACTCGCTGGACTCCACCCACACACACACACTCGCTGGACTCCACCCACACACACACTCGCTGGACTCCACCCACACACACACTCGCTGGACTCCACCCACACACACACTCGCTGGACTCCACCCACACACACACTCGCTGGACTCCACCCACACACACTCGCTGGACTAACTATTTTCTTTTTTTCCCCCCTTTTGTAAATGTTTTACATTTTAACTCTGCATTTCGGGGAAATGGGCTTGTAAGTAAGCATTTCACGGTAAAGTCTACACCTGTTGTATTCACGGCATGTGACAAATAAAATGTCATATAGAAATGCTAAACTGTGACGCGTGTTTGGCGTGTGTGTCCGTCTCCAGGGTTGTGTGTGTGTGTGTGTGTGTGTGTGTCCCCGTCCGTCCGTCTCCAGGACTGTGTGTGTCTCACCATGGTTGTGTGTGTGTGTGTCTCTCCAGGGTTGTGTGTAATGGGGTTTGTATAGCAACATTTAATCAAATCGCAAACACATATTTAGCAGATGTTATTGCGGGTGTAGCGAAACGCTTGTGTTCCTAGCTTCAACAGTGCAGTAGTATCGAACAGTACACAACAACCTATAAAGTATTAGGACGAGCAATGTCAGAGTCCATATGTACAGTAATACAGTACCAGTCAAAGGTTTTAGAACACCTACTCATTCAAGGTTTTTTATTTTACTATTTTCTACATTGTAGAATAATAGTGAAGACATCAAAACTATGAAATAACACATATGGAATCATGTAGTAACCAAAGAAGTGTTAAACCAAAATATATTTAATAATTGAGATTCTTCAAAGTAGCCACCCTTTGCACACTCCTGGCATTCTCTCAAATATATTTTGATTTGTTTAACACTAAACACTTTTTTTTGGTTACTACATGATTCCCATAGTTTTGATGTCTTCACTATTATTCTACAATGTAGAAAAAAAGAAAGAAAAACCCTGGAATGAGTAGCTGTGTCCAAACTTTTAACTGGTACTGTACATGGATAGAATATGTAGTATATCTGAAGAATACGTAGTATAGAATAGTATATGTACAGCAATAGTTAAATAGAATGGACTTGACTAGAATACAGTATATTCACATGAAATGGGTAAAACCAGTATGTAAACATTATTAAAAGTGACCAGTGTTCCATGTCTATGTACATAGGGCAGCAGCCTCTAATATGCATTGTAAAGTAACCGGGTGGTAGCCGGCTAATGACAGTGACTAAAGTTCAGGGCGAGGTACTAGGTGGAGGGCTGGATAGTGGTGACTATTTAACAGTCCGACGGCCTTGAGATAGAAGCTGTTTATCAGTCTCAGCTTTGATGCACCTGTACAGTCCTCACCTTCTGGACAATAGCTGGGGTGAACACTTTCTTTGGCAACCTGCCAGAACTCAAAGGCCACTCTAAAGGCCTGTGCTACCGTCAGAGTCACTGCCTGGGCCTAGGGAGAAAAGAAGACAATACACGAGGCTGTTATAATGATGCTAGAAGCCCCAATGACACAACATTAACTTTCATTAGCAATCAAAGGGGGAGGGGGGTATAATTGTATTGAGTAAATGTATGTATTGGTTCATTTAATTTTGATAGGAGAGATGAAATTGTAATGATTTGAAGGTTATTTGTTGATGTGAAAACCTAAATTTAACGATTTGAAGGTTGTCATTAGATTGGTTGTGGGTGTCGGGCAGAATTCCTGGCCAAAAAAATAAATAAATGGGGTCCTTAGAAATGCGAGTAAAAAAATAATAATGGGGTCCCTGCTGAAAAAGTTTGAATATGACTCCTCTAGAGCAGGGTTTCCCAAACCCAGTCCTGGGGCCCCTCCTGGGTGCACGTTTTGGTTGTTGTCCTAGCACTACACAGCGGATTCAAATAAGCAATTAAATCATCACGCTTTGATTATTTGAATCCGCTGTGTAGTGCTAGGACAAAAACCAAAACGTGCACCCAGGAGGGGCCCCGGTACCAAGTTTGAGAAACCCTGCTCTAGAGTACGAGCGCTCTAAACCACAGAGGCTACAGGGCACATTATATAAATGACTCAAACAAACAAATATTCAAAACTGAGCAGAGCAATCAAATTATACAACTGAATAAAATGGTCTGATATACCACGGCTGTCAGCCAAATCAGCATTCAGGGCTCGAACCACCCAATTTATAAATCTGAATAAAAACACACCCAAAAAATATTTGCTCAGAGAGATGTGTGAAACATTTTGGGACTTTTTCAACAGTGGACAAATGACAAAAAAAAAAAACACCAAAAAGATAGTTTGAGTGGACTACTCCTTTAAGAGTCAAAGCCACTGTAATTGGAGCTACCCTTGGGGCCAATGAGAGATAAAGGTTTAAAGACCATGCATTGAGACATTGTTTATTTTCAATGACCTTGTCAACCTTGATTGACTAACAAATTATTTTCTCTCAGTCAGTAGAAAAGCATAGAAAAACACCACTGTGGATACATTCACACAGCTGGGAGAGCGTTGTGTGTAGAGAGAGAGAGAGAGAGAGAGAGAGAGAGAGAGAGAGAGAGAGAGAGTTGTGTCGAGAGAGAGAGAGAGAGCGTTGTGTCGAGAGAGAGAGAGAGAGAGCGTTGTGTCGAGAGAGAGAGAGAGAGAGAGCGTTGTGTCGAGAGAGAGAGAGAGAGAGAGAGAGAGAGAGAGAGAGACGTTGTGTCGAGAGAGAGAGAGAGAGAGAGAGAGAGAGAGAGAGCGTTGTGTCGAGAGAGAGAGAGAGAGAGAGAGAGAGAGAGAGAGAGAGCGTTGTGTCGAGAGAGAGAGAGAGAGAGAGAGAGAGAGAGAGAGACGTTGTGTCGAGAGAGAGAGAGAGAGAGAGAGAGAGCGTTGTGTCGAGAGAGAGAGAGAGAGAGAGAGAGCGTTGTGTCGAGAGAAGAGAGCGTTGTGTCGAGAGAGAGAGAGAGAGAGAGAGAGAGAGAGAGAGAGCGTTGTGTCGAGAGAGAGAGAGAGAGAGAGAGAGAGAGAGAGAGAGAGCGTTGTGTCGAGAGAGAGAGAGAGAGAGAGAGCGTTGTGTCGAGAGAGAGAGAGAGAGAGAGAGAGTTGTGTCGAGAGAGAGAGAGAGAGAGAGAGAGCGTTGTGTCAGAAGAGAGAGAGAGAGAGAGAGCGTTGTGTCGAGAGAGAGAGAGAGAGAGAGAGAGAGAGAGAGAGAGAGAGATGTGTCGAGAGAGAGAGAGAGAGAGAGAGAGAGAGATGTGTCGAGAGAGAGAGAGAGAGAGAGAGAGATGTGTCGAGAGAGAGAGAGAGAGAGAGAGAGATGTGTCGAGAGAGAGAGAGAGAGAGAGAGAGAGATGTGTCGAGAGAGAGAGAGAGAGAGAGAGAGATGTGTCGAGAGAGAGAGAGATGTGTCGAGAGAGAGAGAGATGTGTCGAGAGAGAGAGAGAGAGAGAGAGAGAGAGAGAGAGAGAGAGAGAGTTGTAACGAGAGAGAGAGAGAGCGTTGTGTCGAGAGAGAGAGAGAGAGAGCGTTGTGTCGAGAGAGAGAGAGAGCGTTGTGTCGAGAGAGAGAGAGACGATGAGAGAGAGAGGGCGCGTGTCGAGAGAGAGAGAGAGAGAGCCGAGAGAGAGAAGAGCGTTGTGTCGAAGAGAGAGAGAGAGAGAGCGTTGTGTCGAAAGAGAGAGAGAGAGAGAGCGTTGTGTCGAGAGAGAGAGCGTTGTGTCGAGAGAGAGAGAGAGAGAGAGCGTTGTGTCGAGAGAGAGAGAGCGTTGTGTCGAGAGAGAGAGAGAGAGAGAGAGAGCGTTGTGTCGAGAGAGAGAGAGAGAGCGTTGTGTCGAGAGAGAGAGAGAGAGGAGAGAGAGAGCGTTGTGTCGAGAGAGAGAGAGAGAGAGACGTTGTGTCGAGAGAGAGAGAGGCGTTGTGTCGAGAGAGAGAGAGAGAGAGAGAGAGAGAAGAGCGTTGTGTCGAGAGAGCGTTGTGTCGAGAGAGAGAGAGAGCGTTGTGTCGAGAGAGAGAGAGAGAGAGAGAGAGAGAGAGAGCGTTGTGTCGAGAGAGAGAGAGAGAGAGAGAGAGAGAGAGAGCGTTGTGTAGAGAGAGAGAGAGAGAGAGAGAGAGAGAGAGAGAGAGAGAGAGAGAGCGTTGTGTCGAGAGAGAGAGAGAGCGTTGGTCGAAGAGAGAGAGAGAGAGCGTTGTGTCGAGAGAGAGAGAGAGAGAGAGAGCGTTGTGTCGAGAGAGAGAGAGAGAGAGAGAGATGTAGTGAAGAGAGCGTTGTGTCGAGAGAGAGAGAGCGTTGTGTCGAGAGAGAGAGAGAGAGAGAGAGCGTTGTGTCGAGAGAGAGAGAGAGAGAGAGAGAGAGACGTTGTGTCGAGAGAGAGAGAGAGAGAGAGAGAGCGTTGTGTCGAGAGAGAGAGAGAGAGAGAGCGTTGTGTCGAGAGAGAGAGAGAGAGAGAGAGGCGTTGTGTCGAGAGAGAGTGAAAGAGAGAGAGAGAGAGAGTTGTGTCGAGAGAGAGAGAGAGAGAGAGAGAGCGTTGTGTCGAGAGAGAGAGAGAGCGTTGTGTCGAGAGAGAGAGAGAGAGAGCGTTGTGTCGAGAGAGAGAGAGAGAGAGTTGTGTCGAGAGAGAGAGAGAGAGTTGTGTCGAGAGAGAGAGAGAGTTGTGTCGAGAGAGAGAGAGAGAGAGTTGTGTCGAGAGAGAGAGAGAGAGAGAGAGAGAGAGAGAGAGACTTGCGAAAGAGTATTGGGTTATACGAGAGACGGCGTGGTGACTTGAGGGAGGGAAGTGTCCTCCAGATTCCCAGCAACACAGGAAGTCAAAAAGGGGACGAGGAGTGCAACCTCCTAATGTTTCCCCCGGGGGAACGAGAAGGCCACAGTCAGACCTCATAATGTTTCCCCCGGGGGAACGAGAAGGCCACAGTCAGACCTCCTAATGTTTCCCCCGGGAGAAGGCCACAGTCAGACCTCCTAATGTTTCCCCCGGGAGAACGAGAGAAGGCCACAGTCAGATGTAGGGGTTATATTGGAAGCAAACATATTTTAAGGCAGGCTTTTGTTCCAGCCCTGCTTTAATACACCAGATTCCCGTTGAGCAGCTGATTAGTAGAGTCAGCTGTGTTAGAGCAGGACTGGAACAAAACTCTGCACACCCAGTAGTTTTCATAGGATTCATTTCTGTGCCAATCCCCCTACCCTTTAGTGTTCAGATCTGAAAGATAGCTATACTGAACAAAAAAATATTAAAAAAACGCAACATTCAACAACTTCAAAGATTTTACTGTTAGTTCATATAAGGAAAATCAGTCAATTGAAATAAATAAATTAGGACCCAATTTATGGATTTCACATGACTGGGAATACAGATATGCATCGGTTGGTCAAAGATACCTTTAAAAAAAATGGGCCTCAGGATCTCGTCATGGGATCTCTGTGTATTCAAATTGCCATCAATAAAATGCAATTGTGTTTGTTGTCCGTAGTTTATGCCTGCCCATACGATAACCCCACCTCCACCATGGGGCACTCTGTTAACAACGTTAACATCAGCAAACCGCTCACCCACACGATGCCATACACGTGGTCTGCGTTTGTGAGGCCGGTTGGACGTACTGCCATAATTTTTTTTATGACGTTGAGGCAGCTTATGGTAGAGAAATAAACATTCAATTCTCTGGCAACAGCTCTGGTGGACATCCCTGCAGTCAGCATGCCAATTGCACGGTCCCTCAAAACTAGACATCTGTGGCATTGTGTTGTGACACTTTTGTCCCCAGCACAAGGTGCACCAGTGTAATGATCATTCTGTTTAAATCAGCTTCTTGATATGCCACACCTGTCAGGTGGATGGATTATCATGGCAAAGGAGAAATCCTCACTAACAGGGATGTAAACAAATTTGTGCACAAAAAAATGAGAGAAATAAGCTTTTTGTGCGTATGGAACATTTCTGGGATATTTTCTTTCAGCTCATGAAACATGGGACCAAGACTTCACATGTTGCGTTTATGTTTTTGTTCAGTGTAGATAACTAAAAACTGAAATGAGCCTACAGGAGGTCCAAGTAGAGCCATAAGAATATTGCTTACACCCCGTCCAGTACTTTCAGATAGGGGGTTGTTGTGTGCCAGCTCAGACTCACCACTTTCCTCTTGGAGCAGAGGTAGGCGTGGCACTCCAGTGTTCCGTTGAGGGTGTTCTGGGAGATGTAGGCAAACACCTTGTCGTGCAGCTTGTCCGCCGTGCAGTAGGATATCCTGCAGGACACAGGGCAAAGGGCAAAGGTCAGAGGGCAAAATAAAGTCAGCGGTCACAGTTATGGTTCAAATGGCAAGTGTCCTCTGAGACAAACCAGGATGCCATAAAAGCTTGTGTGGGAACAAAGGTTCTGGCAGAGAGAGAGAGAGTGTGTGTGTGTGTGTGTGTGTGTGTGTGTGTGTGTGTGTGTGTGTGTGGCCACCCAGCTCTGTGCAGATGAGGTCTCCTGTAGGGAGCTGTATTTTCAAAGACATTCCCACCTCTCCCCCCTCTCCCCCCTCTCCATCCCCCGTTGGGGTTTCCCTTCATAGAGAAACAAAAGTCTGAGAAGTAGGCCAGATGTGTTTGTATCCACAGAGTAAATATTTGTGTATTTTTGTCAAGTTAGAGGTCACACAACACAAATACAATTTGCAACCACTGTGGTACGATGCACAGCACACACACCCCTACCTGTATATGGAGACGTTGTCTAGTAGCTGGTTGGTCAGACTGTCGTACAGCATAATACCCTGAGGAGAAACCTTCAGAGACACCTTCTGAGGCTTCTTACCTCCCGCTTTGGCCTGGAGGGGATAGAGTTGATGACAGAGAACATAGATTCATTACAAATCAATTCTTCCTAATGGCTTTGGCCTGGATCGATATGAGATAATATAACAACAATAATTAGACGAAGATCTTAAAATTATATCACAATAAAAGTAAGATGATTACTGATGATAGATAGATCTAAGATCAAAGATGATCAACAATATAATAATACCAATAAGAGTCAGCTAATTGATCATTGTTTCTAAGGGGCAGGCCATGTTATTCAGTTAACTTGAGGCACTTAAGAAAAATGCTGTTCTTGAGAGCAGAAGCAAATCAAGAGCAACTCCAAAAATATCATCTAAAATCAAGTGCTTCGGAAACTTCCGGTGCTTTGAACTTCCAATCCCTCCTACTTGTATGACATCACAGCTCACCGTGGCAACGATCCTCTTGACAGCGGCTGCTGATAGGTCCTCTCCTTTGGGCTGGTCCACCAGGGTCATGCCTAGGTGGCGGATGTTAAAGGTCATGCCATCTACAACAGTCTCCCTCGTGTCTGTCCAGTTCTCAGGAAGTTCTAGAGGTTATAAGATTGTAAGGAATGGGGGGTCAACCATAGCAAGGTTATTATAGTAAACTGAATTTGATGGTAATATTATCTTTTAAACTTTGGCCAAAAATCTAAATGGGGTTTAAGAGCTTCTGAATCTGGCGGGAAAATGCTGCCAGTAGATGGCGATGTTACAAATAGGCCTAGCTTGTGCATCATTTTCACTAGCCATCACTATCCATCACTAGACAACACCGAAGAAATCCGAGGGCGAGCATGGAGCGTGACAAGCTTGAGCAGCTTGTGAAGTTTGCCGGAGCAGTTCGTAAATCAACACCAACTTCAAACTGACAGCCAGTCGTTGTTTGATGTGGTGCCGTGCCTTCTCAACCTCGAGTCACACGTGCAGTCAACTACTGTTGCAAAACAGTCGGCACAGGTTCTCCTGAAGTCACTGCGTGAGCGCTTCGCATGCATACTGACTCCTCTGACAGACAACTTCAAATTCTCGCTCTGCAAGCTGCTGCAGAGCGAGGCACTTCGCTCAACACAGATGGAGCCACTGATGAGGGAAGCAGTCTTTTGTACTTCAGCAAATCAGAGAATACAGCCGTGGAGCAGCAGGACCCAAGCAAGATGCCAGCACTTTCAATCAAGCAAGCATCTCGACCAGTGCTTCAGAAATATAGCTAAACTTGTATCGAAGATTGTGTCTGAGGTCACTGTCCAGCCGGAGGGTCAACCTGGCAGGGCATTAAGTGCCCTGTGTGAGCTGCGGAAATACCTGGAAGAGGTAAAGGTGGGCATGTTTACAAAGTCACCTCTCCAGTCCTGGCAGGCAAGGATTGCTGTTTATCCAAAGCTGTGCCCTGTGGCACTGGTTTCTTCCCCTGCATCCCAAGCGTTCGTGGAGAGAATATTCTGTCTGTAGGACAACTGTCACCAGGCTTGAGAAACCGAACGACCACCTCTCTGGAACGCAGAATCTTCTTGAAGATGAACCAGAACATCTTGTTTGGTTGAACAGAAACGTGCCCAAAAGCCAGAGTTAGCATGGGCAGCGCCATTGCGGGCTTTCGCCATTTTTATTTAGTCAACTGGGCAGGACGTCCAACTTCATTGGCTGATCCCTCCTGATGACCCAGTTGGCATGACCTGATGACCCGGTTGGAGTCATGACAGCCGTGTCATAAGGAAGGATCAGCCGATGAAAATGTACTATTTCAAGATGGAGATTGCCTCAATGGTGCAGCCCATGCTCCCACAGCCACCAGCATGACACAGATACAGAGATGTTGTCTAGCCAAGTCTATGGTCCCTTCTCCTTATGCATTACTGCCCCCTAGTGGCAAGAAGTGACATCCCCAAAAAACACATAAATGGCTCCTAGCCCCCCACGGCTACTTTCTGCCCCAAACACTAAATAATATTAAAACCAAAACATAAAGTGTGTATCAACCTGAAACAAAATAACCAGTAAATCAAGTCAGAAAACTGACTGAAACTAAACTGAATTTCAAATTAAAATCTAAAAACTAATAGAAATAAAAACTAATATTAAATCAAAACTAGAATAACTTTGATTGAACCATAGAGATACATCCTCTATGGGGTCAAGATCAGTAGTAGGTCATGACCTCCAGGTTGTTCTCACATGTATCCGTCCAGGTCCAAGCAGCTAGGTGGGTCAACGTTCAGATGTTATATTCAAATCATGTTTGAGAACAGGGTCAATATTATGTATAAGGTCGATACAGGTGGCTACATCTATCCGTTTGTCTCTGAGATAGTGTTTGGTATTGCGTCAGTGTTGGTCTGTCGTGTGAATTTGTGGCGCTAAAGATATTCAAAACAAAGTCCTGTAAAAGGTTTTAAAAAATTACTTGAAAAAGCTGAAACTGTTTCAAAAACACTATCGGTCAGGGTGGAAGAACTGAACGCAAAAGTAAATATTTTCATTCAGAACTAACCTATAGCTGACCTGTAAAAGAGGGCAAAATATTAAGGAGAGGGAGAAAGGGGAAGAAATATTGAGAGAGAGAGAGAGAAAGGAGAGTGGAAAATGAATAGTCTGGTACACTAACTTTAACAAGCAATGATAAGAGAAAGATGTCTGTTCCAGTGTCCCCATCAATGTTTTCATTCTTTTTAGCCTGGTGTAAGCTATCCATATAGTGACAGATCCAGGACCAGCTACCCTCTATGAAACCTTTGCCTGACGACTTCTAGCCTACTGCTATCTATCGCTAGCTACATTCATCATGGAGAAGAAACGTTATTGGGGGGGGGGGGAGTGATGTGGATGGGTAGCCAATTAAACCTAACCTTCACCGTAGGTAACTTCCTCCTACTTTCACGTTGTTTTGAAGGAGAAAGACAGAAAGCCAAACAGGGGGACAGTGAGTAATTTTAACTATTAAAGGCCATTCCCTCATTCCTTATCTGTTCTGCGTGTCTGTAGCCTTCCAGAAATCTGTTAGCAGAGATTTCCTTGGAGATCTAGTGCAGATCTAGTGCACATCTAGTGCACACTGGAGATCTAGTGCACACTGCTATTCACACACAGATGCAGACACGCGCACACAGACGTTCTCTCTCACACACACACTGACGTTCTCTCTCTCTCTCACACGTCTCGCTTCCAGACAAGCTAAACACCTTCTTCACCCGCTTTGAGGATAACACAGCGCCACTGACGAGGCCCACTACCAAGGACTGTGGGCTCTCCTTCTCAGTGGCCGACGTGATTAAGACATTTAAGCGTGTTAACCCCCGCAAGGCTGCCGGCCCAGACGGCATCCCTAGCTGCGCCCTCAGAGCATGGACATATTCAATCTCTCCCTTTCCCAGTCTGCTGACCCCACATGCTTCAAGATGGCCACCATTGTTCCTGTAACCAAGAAAGCAAAGGTTACTGAACTAAATGACTATCGCCCTGTAGCTCTGTCATCATGAAGTGCTTCGAGAGACTAGTCAAGGATCATATCACCTCTACCTTACCGGTCACCCTAGACCCACTTCAATTTGCTTATCGCCCCAATAGATCCACAGACGATGAATCGCCATCACACTGCACACTGCCCTATCCCATCTGGACAAGAGGAATACCTATGTAAGAATGCTGTTCATTGACTATAGCTCAGCATTCAACACCATAGTACACTGCAAGCTCATGATTAAGCTCGGGGCCCTGGGTCTGAACCCCGCCCTGTGCAACTGGGTCCTGGACACCTACAGCACCCGATGTCACAGGAAGGCCAAAAACATCATCAAGGACATCAACCACCCGAGCCACTGCCTGTTCACCCCGCTATCATCCAGAAGGCGAGGTCAGTACAGGTGCATCAAAGCTGGGACCGAGAGAATGAAAAACAGCTTCTATCAAGGCCATCAGACCGTTAAATAGCTATCACTAGCATTAGAGGCTGCTGCTGCCTATTGAAATCACTGGCCACTTTAAGAAATGGAACACCACATTTACATTTTAGTCATTTAGCAGACGCTCTTATCCAGAGCGACTTACAGTTAGTGAGTGCATACATTTTTTAATTTATTTTTTTCACTACTGGAATCTGGACCCACAACCCTGGCGTTGCAAACGCCATGCTCTACCAACTGAGCTACATCCCTGCCGGCCATTCCCTCCCCTACCCTGGATGACACTGGGCCAATTGTGCGCCGCCCCATGGGTCTCCCGGTCGCGGCCGGCTACGACAGAGCCTGGATTCGAACCAGGATCTCTAGTGGCACAGCTAGTGCCTTAGACCACTGCGCCACTCGGGAGTTTGTCACTTTAATAATGTTTACATATCTTGCACTACTCATCTCATATGTATATACTGTATTCTATAATATTCTACTGTATCTTAGTCCATGCCGCTCTGTCATTGCTTGTCCATATATGTATATATTCTTAAATCCCATTCCTTACCAGTTTTGTGTGTATTGGGTATATGTTGTGAAATTGTTAGATATTACTGCCCTGTCGGAGCTAGAAGCCCAAGCATTTCACTACACCTGCTATAACATCTGCTAAACACGTGTATGTGACAAATACAATTTGATTTGATGCAGACACGCGCACAATGACGTTCTCTCTCTCTCTCTCACGCGGGACGAGCGCTAACACATTCACACCATCCCCAGAACGGTTATATTTAAAACTAGAAACAGTCCCCGCTGTTTTCTGGTTTGTTAACCGTGATTCGGACTAATGACCGTAACATCATTCACTCAGACATCACTGTATGGCGTGTGTGTGTAGTAACGTGCAGTTTGAGAGGAGGTCCCAGCAAGAGCAGGCAGCAGCATGGGACCCTGACTGACTGCCTGATGACCAGATAACAAGATGGAGGGCTTCAGGTTCAGGGGTCAGTGAGGGAGTCTTCAAGTATGAGGGATACAATGATGAATGGAAGAGGGAGAGAGAGAAATTAGGGGAACAGTAGAGGGAGAAAACGGAGAAGGCTAGGATATGAGTTTCTGCCATATAGACCCAGTGGATCACTTTAGGTCTACAGTCTACATTTTAGTCATTTAGCAGACGCTCTTATACAGAGCGACTTACAGTTAAGTGAGTGCATACATTCCCATACTGGCCCCCCGTGGGAAACGAACCCACAACCCTGGCGTTGCAAGCGCCATGCTCTACCAACTGAGCTACATAAAGTCTATGTTATCTAGGGACATTGGACAAGGGTCTAACTTCTGGCAGGGCTAACTTCCAATGAAAACACTGCTTCTTAGAAGACCTGAGGGCTATGTCCAATGAAAACACTGATTCTTAGAAGACCTGAGGGTTATGCCCAATGAAAACACTGCTTCTTAGAAGACCAGAGGGTTCAAGTTCATGTGAGGTTTCTGAATGTAAGTTGGAACTATAGGTTAGACTATAGTGACACACGCGATAACGCAGGGAGGTCGACCACTCTGTCCCAACGCAGACCAAAGATAACAGAAATGTTACCACAGCAACAGGAAACCACACAACATCACAGCCCCTCTATCAAACACACAACAGCCAATCAGAATCCAGGGATTTCAAGGTGGATATGAATGACTGAACAAACAATAATAGCAAATTCTCAGAACTCTGTCAACTACATCCTAGAAGTCAACACGTACTATAAGAATGGGGGTTAGAACTAAATGGATTTCACAGAAGTAGGTATATATACCATAGGAGTGACTGAACAAATATGATTGAATTGATAAATGACTAGTATTATAGTTCGTTATTCTACGGTATGTACTATTGGAATAAGCAGAACCTTGTAGTACTGTACGTAAAATAATAGGTTATGGGAAAGAGGACAAACGATACTGTCGGTAATATGAACTAATATGGAAGTGATGTGGACTCAAAAAGTGAGCAATATTGCTCAAATGGTCCATGCACCAGAGGATGTGGAAAATTCTGCCAAGGTGGCTTTACCTCAACCAATTTCTAAAAACCCTCTCTAACCCAAAAACAATCTGTTTGACACGGGACAAGAGGAAAAGGAGGGTGAGGTGTTGTATACATTGCCCCTGGGCGTTACAGAGAAAAATGAAAAACAGAAGTTTAATCTAAAAAAGGTCACTTTGGCATTTTCTCCCCTGGTTGAGTTTAGGATTTTTGGAAACTGTAAATGGATTATACATCTGTGCCTGAGGGCAACTTCTATCCAAAGGAAGATATTGTCCCCAGTCTACATGCCTGACCATGGCCAGTCCTGCAGGCTGAACGATATGGATCAGTAGTGATGAGGACTTTTGCCCCAACCTGGAGAACAGATTCAGAAAGCCTACTGTAGATTAGACACTGGAAAACAGGTCACTCGTCACCTGTAGCTCTACATCACAGTTAAATCAACATTACCTACCTCTACATCACAGTTTGTGTTAACTTGATCATGATTTCATGAGTTGTTTATATAAAACCAACATCAGTAAGTGTGCCTATAAATGTGTGTGTGTGTTAACAATGGAAGAAGCACCAGCAGTTCCCAAACTTGAATCTGAACCCAGCCATGCTGTGGACCAGAGGGGAAGAGGTAAGAGGGATAACTGGGCCCAAAATCTGTCTTCTCCGGCAGGTGGTGGCGTTTCTGTATTATTTTTTTTAAGCTCACCAAGCGAGGAGTTTTTGTATGGAGGTTAATGAGAGTGTCGAATGTGGTTAACGAAACATTTAAAAAGGTTTATTTGCTATGTGCGGCTTATTTGATCGAATAGAAGTTTCGTAATGCTTAGGTTGTTACGAGTGTACTGATTATAATAACTGAGAGAAAAAAAAAAGCACTTTATATCAGAGTTGTGCCTGTTGATCACATGCGTATCTGCCCTCTCATTGGCTAGAATGGTCCCACCTGATCTTCGCCTTCCATTTTTTTAAAGACGTTTCTGTTCGTTGTTAGAGCGGTCACTTGAGTATCTGGTCAATCAAATGTATCATCTGTGTGTGGATTTACTGACCTGGAGCACTTCTGTAGTAGCTGTTACCATGGTTATAGTGATAAGTAGTTATAGTTTCCTCGGCCGCCACCGAATCACCCCCTCGCCCAGGATCAAGTGAGATTTAGGATACAATATGTATCCCATTCTCTATATAGTGCACTACTTTTGACCAGGTCCCATAGGGCTCTGATCAGAAATAGTGTACTATGTAGCGAATAGGGTGGCCAACTGACCTTTTTATGCCATACGGTGCCGTGTGGTTGCTACATTAGCCTTCAAAACAGCCACAGGTGTCGTGTTCCGGTTCCAAACTGGGTGAGAAACTATTCCAATGGAAAGGAGCTTAAAATGCTACACGGACATTTAAAACTACCGAGAGAAGGCTAGACTTGATTCAAACATTGGTGTCACAATGGATGGACTGTAATATAGTATAGAGTACTGTTACCAAAACATGCAATTCGGTAATTGCATGAGAGGAATATGGTTATCAAGGGTGGTGCATTTCAGGCTCTGAGCTCATAAATTGGGAATACTTGAGGATAGTGGATCACTGGATAGCCTACACCGCCAGTTCTGAGGACATTCTTGTCGAAATCCCTTCACATTGCAACCTGGTTAATTTGATAGGAAACACGTGGTTGCTACGTGTTCGTTTTTTACTTAATTGATTAGGCCTAATTGTGCCACAAATCATGACAACAGTAGACTAGCCTAGTGAGTGAACTAATGAAAAACATGCAATGGATATGATTGATGAAAATGTTGCACTGGATGTAACAAGTGTTATACAGTAGACAAACTACAATACATTCGGCATATCATGAACATTTGACCCACAAACATACAAATGTGTTAATAATTCGCTGTGTTCACACTACTAAAACAATGTTTTGTCAAATGCTTTGTTCACTACAATGCATGTGTGAAGCAAATATTACAGGAAGTTTTCACTTCAGACAAATCTTACTTTTATGTTTGCCCGAATTCCAAGACCGTTTCGCTATACTTGGACTTCGAATGATAGCTCTTCCAGCCGACCTTATGGCATCCATCGCCGCCTTTAGGACCAGGAAACTTGACAAAGTGTTTGTAGTCTTTCTAGACCGCAGAGCTCCAAGAATGTTGTTGGCTTTGATTCTTTGGACGACTTTAAATTTAGACCCAGTGGGCGGTGCTATATCTGCCAATCAACCGAATGGGCAATCCCAATGCAGGCATACGTCAAGCGCGAGGGAATCCCAAGAGGTCAAAATAGTGTCAAGCGGCGTTTGATAAAAAATAACTGCCTTTGCTTTATTACCTGTTATCTGCAACAAGTGATATCAACAAGGGATAACAAAGATGCGAGTCTACTTGTCCCAATGTTTTTTTTTTTTTTTTTTTAATCTAAGTGCAACAGTCATGAGTTAAAAACAAAAAAATAATGTACTGTCGCCACCTTGTGCTAATAAACTTTTGCTTAAATCCTGCTGCATAAATGTCTAATCTGTATTCAGTATTTAAGTAAACCAGAGGAATAAGGTATGTTCATAGACAAATAGGAACTCTAGGTTTCTCCTCAAGTTTCCCACTCATTGGAGGTACAACGTTTCAATGCTCTGGTGCATTAGTAGTCTTAACAAGGGCCTGATGAATAGGTACACGTCAACATCTGGGATGTGAATATCTGAGAGAGGAAGAAATACAAAACACAGATTGTTCTCAAACAGCTTGCATCATCATCGCCTGCAAGATTATGTTTTTAATTCCAGGTGATGGCCCCAAAGTGAGAGGAGTCTGGACGCAGCCGACATCATCATCATCACTCTGAGATAGAGAGAAAACAACATGGTGGAACAACGAAAACAGAGAAACAAAACACTTTTTCCTTTCCCACTAAAAACATGTAGAACATCTTCAAAACAGGTCACAAGTCCATTATTGTGATCCACACCAATACTTTCCATGTAGGATACATGAGAAAACAGGGCGCCGAGGTCACGTTTCCTCTAGGTACCGATCCAGGATCAGATTCCGCTCCCCTAATCCTAACTTTAACAATAGTGGGGAAATGTAAAACGGACCCAAGATCAGCGTCTAGGGGCAACTTCACCCTACAGCAAAAAACACGGCATATGGTCAAACTGCACAGACGTCAACTGAACGTCTATTTCACGTTGGCTCAACGTAATTTCATTGCAATTACAGGGGAACAACGTCGATTCAACAAGTGTGTGCCCAGTGGGCAGGGTGTAACTTCCCAATACAAAACTTCACACCACCACCATCATCATCATCATCATCCCTGTTGGAAAGAGATTAGCCTGATCCCAGATCGGTTTGTGCTCTTGCCAACTCAATGTAGTTGTCAAGCCAATTGTTTGGCATGACAATTCCATAATGAGTTGGCATGAACAGAAACAGATCTGGGATCAGGCTAGAAAGAGATGGGAGAGAATTCAAACAATGATGCAAGAGAAAAACGTCTGCAACAAATCAACAACGCAGTGAGTCAATCCTAACCACTACTGTAGTCGCTTTTCTGATCAACCTAAATCAGAACAGAATGTCAAAAACTACATGTCAAATACATGAGCACAACAATGTGTGTTCTGATGCTTTTATCAAAACCTAATGCAAGCTAGAGATACATCAATCTAATGAATGGAGGGATATGTAATATGAAACACCGAAACTTGGCACTTTGAACTGAAATACTAGAACATTCCTCGGTATGTAATAATGTACATGGTTGTAAACAGGGTTGGGGTCAATTCCATTTCAATTCAGAAAGATTCCAATTTACTTCCTGAATAGACTGGAATTGAAATGGAATTGACCCCAACCCTGGTTGTAAACAGATAGATGTCCACTCTGGGCCACCGTAGTAGTGGACATAAGGGCCTGGAGTTTGTTCTACTGACCACTTGGCCTGACCAGGTAAAACTTTAGGCCCCAGACATAGTTAATAGATGTTTGGCAGACCAGGTTCATTCCTACTTCCTATACAAAATCTATTGTTTCCTTGACTTTTTCAGACAACACAACAACGGCTGTGTCTAAGAGTGAGGGGCCTAACGTAAAGGAGACTGGGGCTGCATGGGCGATGGTAAGAGATAGGGGATGTCTCAATCCACTTTACTGGCTTCCTTCCTTCATCTCCTTTTCCTTCATTATTAATGATAGGTGAAAGGCCTGGATAGGCTTTCACCATATGTTGCTTCCACTTACCAGATCAGAGATCATGGAGGAAAGGGTACAATGAAAAGGAAGCAAGATCACACTATTGAGACACAGCCTGGGGGGGAGGTCCTATATCAAGCTCACACTATTGAGACACAGCCTGGGGGGAGGTCCTATATCAAGCTCACACTATTGAGACACAGCCTGGGGGAGGGTCCTATATCAAGCTCACACTATTGAGACACAGCCTGGGGGGGAGGGTCCTATATCAAGCTCACACTATTGAGACACAGCCTGGGGGGGAGGTCCTATATCAAGCTCACACTATTGAGACACAGCCTGGGGGGGAGGGTCCTATATCAAGCTCACACTATTGAGACACAGCCTGGGGGGGAGGGTCCTATATCAAGCTCACACTATTGAGACACAGCCCGGGGGGAGGGTCCTATATCAAGAACACACTATTGAGACACAGCCCGGGGGGAGGGTCTTATACCAAGATCACACTATTGAGACACAGCCCGGGGGGAGGGTCCTATATCAAGATCACACTATTGAGACACAGCCCGGGGGGAGGGTCTTATACCAAGATCACACTATTGAGACACAGCCCAGGGGGAGGGTCTTATACCAAGATCACACTATTGAGACACAGCCTGGGGGGAGGGTCCTATACCAAGATTGGCAAAGTAACCCATTATACTAACTACTTTCAAAGAAAGGAATTGCAAGGCACAGTGAAATTGACAACTGGTAAATATCAGTTCCCTAGACATCATTAAATCCAGTAGGGTTTTAGTCATACGGCCTAACAACAGATTCTAATTTGGTCCAAAAGGAAAGACAGGTTTGAGTGCATTTGCAGCAAACAGATGACATAGCTTTAACCTTTAGACAGTACCAGGTCATAGCTTTAACCTTTAGACAGTACCAGGTCATAGCTTTAACCTTTAGACAGTACCAGGTCATAGCTTTAACCTTTAGACAGTACCAGGTCTTCTCTATTGACAATCCAATTCTGAAAGGTTTGTGCATTTCTTGAATCAGTGTTGAAACGCCAGAAATCAAGAGTGTTTGAGTTCATTGATAATCCCGGACGTTGTTTGGAGTCAGTTACTCCAGCATTGACATGCGTGAATTTGAGTTATCCGTTTTCAAAATGGAGTGATGTACAAATTGTCGATCTTTCCAAGATTATTGGTACAGAAAAAATGTACATTACCATTGTTATCGTCATAACTAAACTGAAATGTGTTGTTTAAAAAAACAATCACACTTAAGTCATGGTGATAATACCAAAACATTGACAAAGTACTTTTCATTCATTATGAAATTCACAGAAGGTACCACTTAAAACGTTTCAGCTTCCTCTCATGTAGAGTAGGATAATAGTCCCATCATACAATTACTAGGTCAAAACCTGCTGACGGAGAGAGAGAAAGAAACCTTCTGATGGAGAGAGAGAGAGAAAGAAACAGGAAAAAAAGAGGAGAGAGAGCATGAAGCACTGACTGAAAGAGAGAGAGAGAGAGCATGAAGCACTGACTGAAAGAGAGAGAGAGAGAGAGAGCATGAAGCACTGACTGAAAGAGAGAGAGAGAGAGAGAGCATGAAGCACTGACTGAAAGAGAGAGAGAGAGCATGAAGCACTGACTGAAAGAGAGAGCGAGCATGAAGCACTGACTGAAAGAGAGAGAGAGAGCATGAAGCACTGACTGAAAGAGAGAGAGAGAGAGAGAGCATGAAGCACTGACTGAAAGAGAGAGAGAGAGAGAGCATGAAGCACTGACTGAAAGAGAGAGAGAGAGAGAGAGCATGAAGCACTGACTGAAAGAGAGAGAGAGAGAGAGCATGAAGCACTGACTGAAAGAGAGAGAGAGAGAGCATGAAGCACTGACTGAAAGAGAGAGAGAGAGCATGAAGCACTGACTGAAAGAGAGAGAGAGAGAGAGCATGAAGCACTGACTGAAAGAGAGAGAGAGAGAGAGAGAGAGAGAGCATGAAGCACTGACTGAAAGAGAGAGAGAGAGAGAGAGCATGAAGCACTGACTGAAAGAGAGAGAGAGAGCATGAAGCACTGACTGAAAGAGAGAGAGAGAGAGAGAGCATGAAGCACTGACTGAAAGAGAGAGAGAGAGCATGAAGCACTGACTGAAAGAGAGAGAGAGAGAGAGAGCATGAAGCACTGACTGAAAGAGAGAGAGAGAGCATGAAGCACTGACTGAAAGAGAGAGAGAGAGAGAGAGAGAGCATGAAGCACTGACTGAAAGAGAGAGAGCATGAAGCACTGACTGAAAGAGAGAGAGAGAGCATGAAGCATTGACTGAAAGAGAGAGAGAGCATGAAGCACTGACTGAAAGAGAGAGAGAGAGAGAGCATGAAGCACTGACTGAAAGAGAGAGAGAGAGAGAGAGCATGAAGCACTGACTGAAAGAGAGAGAGAGAGAGAGACCATATTATGGGTCTTTCTAGACATTCATACCAACTAACCAGACAGTCCTCATCTGCCTCTATCTACCCTCAGAGAACTCCCTATGGGCCCTGGTCAAAAGTAGTGTCCTATATAGGGAATAGGGTTCCATTTGGGATGGAGCCCTTGTCAACCTGATGTCCCTTTATGTCTCTCTTACCAGTTAAATCAGAATGGCTCAATCCCAAAACATCAACATCTTCCCTACTGTAGATTTACACAACACACAGAAAACTAAGGATGGACCATGGGAACAAACTGAAAATAACAGAAGGGGGCTGGGACTCCGACCGCAACTGGTTCTAAAAACACAACCAAAACACAACCAAAACCAAAACATGACCAACACTTATTTGAGGCTAGTACTTGACAGCTCCGAGATCATTTCCAAATCGCTTCCAAAAAAACACGACCAAAAACATGATCAGAAGTGTTTGTGTGTCTTTGTATGTATGAGAATGAGTGGATGTGACTACGTATGCTATCTTTGTAAATCTGTATTCTTGTGTATTAATGTGCGTGTATTAATGTGCGTGTTGGTGTCACTTCTTGAGCGGCTGGTAGACAGAAGCGTTGGGATCCAGGGAGGAGGGACTATTGTCCATGAACTTGGAGGAGTAGTGTGGTGTAACGGGACTGAGGCTGCTGATGTCGTTGCTGTAGGAGATACTGGGCATCACCGCCATCACCTCAGCTATCTTCTGCTTCAACTCTGCTATCTCCTGCTCTCTCTGGTGGATCTGACCTGGGGGGGGGAGGGGGGGAGAGAGAGAGACACAGAGAGAGAGTGAGAGAGTGAGAGAGAGAGAGAGAGAGAGAGAGAGAGAGAGAGAGAGAGAGAGAGAGAGAGAGAGAGAGAGAGAGAGAGAGAGAGAGAGAGAGAGAGAGAGGAGGGTTAGATGACAGTAGAAAATGTGTCTTCTCACATTGTTGCTATTGTCTTCATGTTTACATCTCTGGGTCGAGTAGCAGAGCACCTAGTGTACCTTCTGGAGCATCCCGGTTTATGTAATGGTAGATAAAACCCTGAGGTAAATGCTAGTGTACCTTGTGGAATCTCCAGCTGTCAGAGTTTGATCCTAGAGTCTATGAACACAACGGCTCGGCTAGATGCCAGTGGCTGTAGGACTGTGGTAGTGGGTCAGGTAAGGGAACTGTACCTTGTGAAATCTCCAGCTGTCTCTTGGCGTCCCCAAGGGCAGAGAAGAGGTCTAGTTTGATCCTGGTCTCAGCAGACAGGCTGTTCTCCAGGTGCTGGGTTTTATCCTGCATGGCTGACAGCGCTGTCATCAACACCTCCATGTCCTTCTCATTCTCCTTGTACTTACGCAGCTCCTAGAGAGAGGAGGGGGGAGAGAGAGGGAGGAGGGGGGAGAGAGGAGGAGGGGGGAGGGAGGGGAGGGAGAGAGAGGAGGGGAGAGAGAGAGGAGGAAGGAGAGAGGAGGAGGGGAGGGAGAGAGGAGGAGGGAGGGAGGAGGAGGGAGGGAGAGAGGAGGAGGGAGGGAGAGAGAGAGGAGGGAGAGAGAGAGAGGAGGGAGAGAGGAGGAGGGAGGGAGGGAGAGAGGAGGAGGGAGGGAGAGAGGAGGAGGGAGGGAGAG
Source organism: Coregonus clupeaformis (assembly GCF_020615455.1). Lineage (NCBI taxonomy): Eukaryota > Metazoa > Chordata > Actinopteri > Salmoniformes > Salmonidae > Coregonus > Coregonus clupeaformis. Next base: position 60,391,025 of record NC_059199.1, on the reverse strand, counting down.
GGAGGGAGGGAGAGAGGAGGAGGGAGAGAGAGGAGGGAGGGAGAGAGGAGGAGGGGGGAGAGAGAGAGGAGGGGGGAGAGAGGAGGAGGGAGAGAGAGAGGAGGGGGAGAGAGAGAGAGGAGGAGGGAGAGAGAGAGGAGGGGGGAGAGAGAGAGGAGGGGGGAGAGAGAGAGGAGGGGGAGAGAGAGAGGAGGGAGAGAGAGAGGAGGGGGAGGGAGAGAGAGAGGAGGGGGGAGAGAGAGAGAGGAGGGGGAGAGAGAGAGGGGGGAGAGAGAGAAGGGGGAGAGCGAGAGGAGGAGGGAGAGAGAGAGGAGGGGAGGGGGGAGAGAGGAGGAGGGAGAGAGAGGGAGGAGGGAGAGAGAGAGGAGGGGGGAGAGAGAGAGAGGAGGGGGGAGAGAGAGAGGAGGGGGAGAGAGAGAGGAGGGGGGAGAGAGAGAGGAGGGGGAGAGAGAGAGGAGGGGGAGAGAGAGAGAGGAGGGGGGAGAGAGAGAGGAGGGGGAGAGAGAGAGAGGAGGGGGAGGAGAGAGAGAGGAGGGGGAGAGGAGAGAGGGAGAGGAAGGGAGAGAGAGAGGAGGGGGAAGAGAGAGAGAAGGGAGAGAGAGAGGAGGGGGGAGAGGGAGGGAGAGAGAGAGGAGGGGGGAGAGAGAGAGGAGGGGGAGAGAGAGAGGAAGGGAGAGAGAGAGGAGGGGGGAGAGAGAGAGGAAGAGAGAGAGGAGGGGGGAGAGAGAGAGGAGGGGGGAGAGAGAGGAGAGAGAGAGGAGGGGGGGAGAGAGAAAGCGAGAAAGAGAGAGAGAATAGAAATTAAACAGCCATACCTCATCATGAGCATTTGAAAACACAAGCTAACTCCTCATAAGGGGTCCAGTGTGGCTCAGTTGGTAGAGCATTGCGCTAGCAACGACAGGGTTGTGGGTTCGATTCCCACGGGGGTCCAGTATGAAAAATTAAGAAAATGTACGAACTCACTACTGTAAGTCGCTCTGGAACAGAAATTACTCAAATGAAAATGAAGAGAAGGAATAAGAGGAAGACGTTTTCAGCCACAGTCTAGTTTCAGCAACGTTCCCAGTAAGGAATCAGCGGCACCCTGCTTAGGTTCTCCTGATACATCATTTATGAGACAGTGAGCTCATACAAAGGATGCATTTCTAAAATTGAAGGAAGTATGTAAAGTAATGTAACTCACCTGGCATTTCCCCTCCAGCTCTCTAATGTGTTCTTCTTTGAGTTTCATGTCGATGCCGAGTTTCTTACACTCCGTCTCCAACTCTCTGATCCGACCACGCAGGGAGTCAGTACACTCACCCCTGACAGAGACAAAAGGAGTTACAGGGGGAAGAAACACTATTCAATATATCTGTATAACAGAGAGAGAGGAAGGGATAGAAAGAGAGAGGGGAGAGGGGATAAAAGGAGAGAGGGAAGAGGGGATAGAAGGAGGGGAGAGAGGGGACAGAAGGAGGGGAGAGAGGGGATAGAAGGAGAGAGGGGCGGGATAGAAGGAGAGAGGGGCGATAGAAGGAGAGAGGGATAGAAGGAGACGGGAGAGAGGGGACAGAAGGAGAGAGGAGATAGAAGGAGGAGAGAGGGGACAGAAGGAGGGGAGAGAGGGGATAGAAGGAGAGAGGGGCGGGGATAGAAGGAGAGAGGGGCGGGGATAGAAGGAGAGAGGGGATAGAAGGAGGGGAGAGAGGGGACAGAAGGAGGGGAGAGAGGGGATAGAAGGAGAGAGGGGCGGGGATAGAAGGAGAGAGGGGCGGGGATAGAAGGAGAGAGGGAAGAGGCAAGAGGGGATGGAAGGAGACAGGGGAGAGGGGATAGAAGGAGAGAGGAGATGGAAGGAGAAGAGAGGACAGAAGGAGAGGAGAGGGGATAGAAGGAGGGGGGGAGAGGGGATATGAGAGAGGGGAGACAAGGACAGAGGGGAGAGGGGATAGAAGGAGAGAGGGGATAGGAGAGAGGGGAGAGGGGATAGAAGGAGAGAGTGGAGAGAAGGAGAGAGCGGAGAGGGGATAGAAGGAGAGGGGGAATAGAAGAAGAGAGGGGATAGGAGAGGGAGGAGAGGGGATAGGAGAGGGGGATAGAAGGAGAGGGGGAGAGGGGATAGAAGGAGAGGGGGAGAGAAGGAGAGGGGGAGAGGGGATAGAAGGAGAGGGGGAGAGGGGATAGAAGGAGAGGTGGGGGAGAGGGGATAGAAGGAGAGGGGATAGAAGGAGAGAGGGATAGCAGGAGAGGGGATAGAAGGAGAGGGGGAGAGGGGATAGAAGGAGAGGGGGAGAGGGGATAGAAGGAGAGGGGGGAGAGGGGATAGAAGGAGAGAGAGGGAGAGGGGATAGAAGGAGAGGGGGAGAGGGGATAGAAGGAGAGGGGGAGAGGGGTAAGAAGGAGAGGGGGGAGAGGGGATAGAAGGAGAGGGGGAGAGGGGGATAGAAGGAGAGGGGGAGAGGGGATAGAAGGAGAGAGGGATAGAAGGAGAGGGGGGAGAGGGGATAGAAGGAGAGAGGGGATAGAAGGAGAGAGGGGAGAGGGGATAGAAGGAGAGGGGGGAGAGGGGATAGAAGGAGAGGGGGGAGAGGGGATAGAAGGAGAGGGGGAGAGGGGATAGAAGGAGAGAGCGGAGAGGGGATAGAAGGAGAGGGGGAGAGGGGATAGAAGGAGAGAGGGGATAGAAGGAGAGGGGGAGAGGGGATAGAAGGAGAGGGGGGAGAGGGGGATAGGAGAGGGGGAGAGGGGATAGAAGGAGAGGGGGGAGAGGGGATAGAAGGAGAGGGGGGAGAGGGGGGATAGGAGAGAGGGAGAGGGGGATAGAAGGAGAGAGCGGAGAGGGGATAGAAGGAGAGGGGATAGAAGGAGAGGGGATAGAAGGAGAGAGCAGAGGATAGAAGGAGAGGGGGAGAGGGGATAGAAGGAGGGGAGAGGGGATAGAAGGAGAGGGGATAGAAGGAGAGGGGAGAGGGGATAGAAGGAGAGAGCAGAGGATAGAAGGAGAGGGGGAGAGGGGATAGAAGGAGAGGGGAGAGGGGATAGAAGGAGAGGGGGGATAGAAGGAGAGAGGGGAGAGGGGATAGAAGGAGAGGGGATAGAAGGAGAGGGGATAGAAGGAGAGGGGAGAGGGGATAGAAGGAGAGAGCAGAGGATAGAAGGAGAGAGGGGATAGAAGGAGTGAGCGGAGAGGGGATAGAAGGAGAGAGGGGATAGAAGGAGTGAGCGGAGAGGGGATAGAAGGAGAGAGGGGATAGAAGGAGAGGGGGAGAGGGGATAGAAGGAGAGAGGGGAGAGGGGATAGAAGGAGAGAGGGGATAGAAGGAGAGAGGGGAGAGGGGATAGAAGGAGAGGGGAGAGGGGATAGAAGGAGAGAGCAGAGGATAGAAGGAGAGGGGAAATCCAAAACAGACAGCAGGATACCTGGAGACTGCTGCTAGTGCTACAGCCCGGGCAGCGGTGGCTTCCTCCATCTTCTTCCTCTTCCTCTCGTCGGCCAGTTGTTTCTCCGCCAGGGCCCGGGCCTCCTGCTCTGCCTTCAGTCTCTTCTCTAGCTGGGAGATGGTCTGCTTGTCCTTCTGCTTGGCCTGCACAGCACTGTGGAGCCTTCACACACAAACACACACACACAGTTAGAGATGCACACACACAGCCAAAAAGTTTGTTCCCTGAGTTTCTAAGTTAGAATGAATCTGTATGTTCCAGGGGAATACAGAATCAGAATTCCTGATATACAGATCACCTTGCATCCAAAATAAAAACACTTGTTATGTGATCAAGATTAGTGATTATGCTCAGGCCGATCCCTCCAACGCGCTAATAGTTTGAGAATCTTGGCTTTGTCCCAGGCCTCGAGTGTGTGTGTGTGTGTGAGTCTGTGTGTGTGTGTGTGTGTGTGGTGTGTGTTCTCTTACTTGTTCTGCAGCATCTCGTTGTCTTGTCGCAGCTGGCCCAGCTCTGAGCGCAGACTCCTGTCCTGAGTGGTCAGGGAGGAGAGGTGAGAACGTAACTCTGACTCCAACTGACGGCTCGCCTGCAGGTCTGCCTTCAGACGCTTCACTTCCTGCTCCAGCCTAGAGAGGGAAAGGGAAGAGAGGATCGATGTTTCAGCTTTTCACCACATTGCAGTTTCCTGCCAGAACTCAGAAACACACGAACAGGTGTTTAACATAACAGCTACACACATCGTATGAGATCTGACGCTCGACAGGCACAGTTGTTGACGTGGCACACGCGACCACTGCCATGTAGGCGGCCTGAAACGCCACCAAGGGGGGTGCGAAACCTGTCTTCCCTCCCCGTGTAGGTCTGCACATGTCTCTGTGCCCGTCTATATGAATGTGGGTGTGTGTGTGCGTACGTTGGCTATGATTGTGTTTTTCTTACCGCACGAGAGCGTCTGGCTTGCCCAGTTGATTGTTGGGAATGCAGTTCTCCACGGGATCCTTCTGATTGGCTGCTCCCTTCCCCGCAGACTTCTGCTTCTTCTCGTTCTTATTGGACGAGCCAGCCGACGGCACGCTCCCATTGGTGGAGCTGTGATTCCGAGGTGAGGAGTTGGTGACCCCACCGCCTCCGCTGGTGTTTTTGTAGTTCTTCCCTCCTCCTCCTCCTCCTCCTCCTCCTCCTCCCGTTCCCCCCATCTCCTCTTTGGGAGTGTGTGTGCTGCCTGTGTGTGCGCCCTCTCCTCCTCCGAGGTCGTTGTTCAGTCTCTTCCCCCCCATGTTCTCCATATACTCTGTCTCCTGTAATGTGGAGTCCAGTGTGTGGAGGATACTGTTGTTGTTGATTCCTATGGTGTGTTGTTGTTGTTGTTGTTGTTTGCCCTCCCGCTCCTTGCTGTTCCCGTCTCTCCCTTTCTCCCGGTACTCCAGTTCCGGTAAGGGGACAGAAGCGTTAACGGAGGTCTTCTTGCCGGGAGTAGACCCGTTTTGGGAGACCGAAGGGGCTAGGTCCACCTCTGATGATACACCTTTAGCCATGGCAGCTAGGAAGAAAGATGAAGCAAGGTTAGGAAGATAGCAGCAGTGTGTTTGTATCTCACTTTCCTACTGATGGAAGGTGTTGGAGCATGTGCTACTCCAGGCTAGGGGAAGGGTGTGAGAGGGTAACCAGGCTAGGGGAAGGGTGTGAGAGGGTAACCAGGCTAGGGGAAGGGTGTGAGAGGGTAACCAGGCTAGGGGAAGGGTGTGAGAGGGAAAATAGAGCCTGTTGTAGAAACTCGTCTGTGTGTGTGTGTGTGTGTGTGTGTGTGTGTGTGTGTGTGTGTGTGTGTGTGTGCAGACATTAAAATGGAATTCAACAATATTCAAAAATGTATTGAACTTAGTAGGAAATCGACTAAATGTATTGAACTTTTTCAAAAATGCATTAATTTGCCCAAGATAATCATAATAATAATAATAATAATATGCCATTTAGCAGACGCTTTTATCCAAAGCGACTTACAGTCATGTGTGCATACATTTTTACGTATGGGTAGTCCCGGGGATCAAACCCACTACCCTGGCATTACAAGCGCCATGCTCTACCAATTGAGCTACAGAGGACCATAAGACATTAACAAAATGTACCAGTGATTCATATTTTCCTGCAACATTCTGAAAACGGCACAGGAATGACTGTCTGTGTGTCCACTTTGTGTAGCCGTTAGCGATGATGCTAATGATAACCTTCTTCTGGTAGAGCTGGAAAGGCTTTCCCCAAAACTTTCTCAATGAAATGTTAACCGCAAAGTAGCCTATGTCTACCTGGCAGAATGACATTACATTTACATTTTAGTCATTTAGCAGACACTCTTATCCAGAGCGACTTACAGGAGCAAGTAGGGTTAAGTGCCTTGCTCAAGGGCACATCGACAGATTTTTTCACCTAGTCAGCTCGGGGATTAGAACCAGCGACCTTTCGTTTACCGGCACAACGCTCTTAACCACTAAGCTACCTGCCGCCCCGAATTGGACATCATGATTATTTGCATCAATCCAGTGGCCATTTGTTTTGCAAACTCTGCAATCACATGACCGCTACAGAAACACAGCTAACCAAACAACAGTCTCTGGCTGGTGCACACTTGCATTAAAGGGTAACTACACCCAAAATTCAAAATGTCTTACATTTTTTTCCCAGACCACAAAAGTAGTCTCCTGATGTGGTTTAAGCACTGTTGTGGATTTTTTTTTTTTTTTTCTATTAAAACGGTGTGGGGAAAAACTGTCTAAAACAAAAACTGGAGAAGAAGAAAAATTACAGAATCGGGGCAAAAACATAGGACTGATGTTTTAGGGCCCTACTCACCCTCCTCTGCCTCTCTCTCCTGTCTCTGTAGCATCTGTTGCTCTGGGGGCAGGGCCTGCTGCAGGAGCTGCATGTAAAAGTCATTCTCCTTCTGCACCTCCTTCTGTTTCCTCAGTCTCATCTTGTAGCTGACGTAGCTCTTAAAGCCAAAGCCCAGAGTCACCACGGGGTAGCCAATACTGACAGAGGGAGAAGTGGGGGGGGAACAAGAGTGTTGTTATGGTTACCAGTCATAGTGAAATAATGACGGGGAAAAAAACAAAAGCTTTCTACTTAATGTGCAGCTTAGAAGAAGAACAGTTTCACTTTTGTTGAAGAGCTTACAGGTAACAAGTGGGACTGTTTGACTAATTATTTAAAGAACATTGCCTGAGCAAATACAATGTGCTTGTTCGTGTGCAAGAAAAGGCCCAATGACACAATGCAATAACATTGGCCAGGTAAGGTTATAAAAACAGGTGACAGGTTACCAGTGAGCGGCGAAGGGCCTACACAGGTCCACGTGGAAGTTCTTCAGGTCCTTGAAGCGGATGGCAGCTTCCATGTACACAAACAGTATCCATAGCGATACGGTGGGTAGACACACTCCTCTCTCTGTGCAAGGGGGAAGGGCCCAGATGGAAGACGGTGTGAGAGTTAAAGCCTGTGTTTACACAGGCAGACCAATTCTGATCTTTTGCCCAATTATTGGCAGGAGCTGATCTGATTTGTCAAAAGACCAATTAGTGGAAAAAATATCAGATTTGGGCTGCTTGTGTAAAAGCAGACAAAGAAATACAAATGTATTTTGTACATGCATATCTGAATATATAAATGTACAGTACATACACATTTGATAACTGGGTATACATACACATGTGAATCACATGCCACCCAGGATTAAGCCAGTAGGAAAGAGAAATCTATCTAAATATGGGACAGAGAGCTGATGTTAACTGACCTGTGTGCCAGACGTACTGGACCCAGACGTAGGTGCTGGCAGCAAAGAACAGCCATTGGACAGGGATAAAGAGGAGACAGATGATGTCAGATGTAAACGCCACGCACACAAAGAACACTGAGAACGCCTGAGAGAGAGAGAGGGATGGAGGGAGGGAGGGAGAGGGAGGGAGGGAGGGAGGGAGGGAGGGAGGGAGGGAGGGAGGGAGGGAGGGAGAGAGAGGGAGGGAGGGAGAGAGGGAGAGGGAGGGAGGGAGGGAGAGAGGGAGGGAGGGAGGGATGGAGAGGGAGGGAGGAGGGAGGGAGGGAGAGAGGGAGAGAGAGGGAGGGAGAGAGGGATGGAGAGAGAGAGGGAGAGAGAGAGAGAGAGGGAGGGAGGGAGGGAGGGATGGAGAGAGAGGGATGGAGAGAGAGAGAGAAATGTAGTCAGTGTGCAATAATATACAATTGCGCAGCCATCTTTCGTGTCAAAATCTCATGAGTAAGCTCTGTCTTTCACACACACACACTCACTCTTACTTACACACACACACACACACACACACACACACTTACCAGCCCCTGGTATCTGAAGGAGTCATACACACTGCGTATGAAGAGCCAGAAGGGCCACAGGTACTCAAACCTGAACTCCAACACAAAGTCTGCCAGCAGCACCAGTACCCACACCACCAGAAACTTCAGATACAGGAACGTACTGAGAGAGAGAGCGACAGACAAAGAAATAGAAAAAGAAAAGAGAGAGAGAGAGAAAGATAGAGAGCGGGAGAGAGAGAAACATTGTGGGATTTCTTTAGACACAACCTGAGAGAGAGAGAGAGGGAGCCAAACAGTAAAATCAAAGAGGCTGGATGAAAACTAGCTCTGGTCCAAGGTGTTATTGTGCTCCTCTACTAACTAGTACGGGAACCCGTCGCACTACCGCCCTGGACCAGAGCTAGACAAAAACTCCCTGTGATATGATCAGTAACACAGTCATTCATAGAAACAACACTGTGTTTATAGATGGAACATCTTTATCCTGAGTTCAGTCACGATTAGAGGTAATCTGCAACGACAGGATCACACGTTTTCCAATGTTTTCAAAATAGGTATTTGCACTGAATAATGGAAGAAATTCACTCAAATTTGGCCTGTAATGTATCCTCACTTAGTCCCCACTAGTTGATATACAGATTCATGGTTGTACAATTGTACTGATTTCAGTCCCTTCATACCTAGCTCAGGTCCAGAGCTATACTCTTTGTTCATACTGTACAAGGCCAGAAATGCATAGCCTAACACAGTGCCAGACAGTGGCGTAGGACTATGAGAAGATTGAAGAGAACATTAAAACCTGTGTGCATGTTGGCTTTTCAACAGCTGCTTTTCCCACGCTGTGTAATGAATGGAGGTTTGCTGCTGACAATGCACTGAAGTGCCACAAGCGTACAATAACCGTCAAGCTTTGGATAACTAGCTAGCTTGTAATACAGGACTACCAGACAGTGAGTGAGTAATACAAGATCATGTTGTCATGTTTGGGTTGGATGGCCAGCTAACTGTAAGCGGACAGTAATCAATCAACCGTGCAATAAAATAATGATCTGTGTACGCATTTTAGCACGTTTTCCAATGCCATTTGATTGTCGTCAATGTGAATGCAGTCAGTGTTGTTTACGTTTCGGAACAAATCCCTGAAACTGTCAGAATAGCAAGCGAACTAACTAGCAGCTGCTACTTAGCTAACGTTACATAGCTTGGCCTTCGGAACCAGGCTATTAGACATTCGAAAACGACACATGAATAGTAACGCTAAAGCGGGGGTTATTTGACACTCTACAAGACAGCTGAGTGTCTTGTCTGATATGTCTCAGACGCCATTATTGTACGATCATGTCCCTAGCTAAAGCCACTTTCTTCGTTCGTACCTGCTATATATACCCTCGGTGATTCGGTTCCGTTTTAACGGCCGTCGGAGCTTGCTGCAGTCCGCATTGCGCCGCTTCATCCTCCCTCCTGTGGATTCGGTTCTGATATAAATCCGGTAATTATTACGAAAATGTCACGCGAACGATCAGATATGGACATTTCTTCAAATATACACCATTGTTGTTTTCTGGATATGAAACAAAGAAAGAAAGAAAAACACTGTATCCTGGGCCCTCCCCCTTTTCATCCAACGCCACGACGCACACACGTCATTCATACGTCTCCGTAGTAAGAAAAATGGCTGCCCCCAAGGATGGAGTAAATCTTTATCCAATTTCAATGTTTATACTTTGAAGGTATGAGTGATTTTGATTACATTTCAATTTGTGCTGTGATTACTGTAGTGTGTTATTAAAAATAAAGCTGTCATCTCTATATATTGTTTTGTTGACTTCAAAGTCCTAACAAATGCACTAGCATACTGCTTCCTCGGCCATGCTTGTAAATATGCTAACGTTAGCTAGCTAGCCACCATAATAACTGTAATGTACCTCTAAGGTAGCTGTTATTATCCCATTGTATTTACCTTTACTCCTACTGTATGCGTCTGTTACATACTAGCTATGTCGTTCACAGGTATCACCCACAGAGAGAAGAGAACCTACTGTATTTAGCTGTTCCGTTCTGTGCACTCACTCTTCTGCCCATAACTGCATCACCCACAGATGTCATCAACCGACACACAGCAAGCGACAATGCCAGATGTTCTGAAGACCGAGACGATCCCTGAGGATCCAAATAAACAGAAAATGACAGAACTCCCCAAAAAAGACGATAAGCCAGGGCTTCCGTTGAAAGACAAGAAAAACCAGGGCTTCCGTTGAAAGACAAGAAACCAGGGCTTCCGACGAAAGACAAGAAACCAGGGCTTCCGTTGAAAGACAAGAAACCAGGGCTTCCGACGAAAGACAAGAAACCAGGGCTTCCGACTAAATACAATAATCTGGCGGTTCCAAAGAAGAAAAAGAAGAAGAAGCCTGAGATTCCGAGAAGGAAGAAGAAACCAGATGATCCCAGTAAGCCAGTTCCATTAAACCTGAACAACGAGGTGGTGAGGATGAGGAAGGAGGTGAAGAGGGTGAGGGCGCTGGTCATCAGGAAGCTGACCAGGCAGATAGCAGGTCTGAAGAAGAAGAAGGGGAAGGAGGAGGAGGGTAGGCAGACTGCTGGAGGAAATCCATGAGATGAAGACACTCAAACCTGATCCGGTGGGTGCTTCTTCCCCAATTACATCTGACGTACATTATTTTTACTTCCTTATTTGGAATACTGCATGCTCATGTTTAGTGCGTGAATTAATTTAATTCCCACGCCTTTGTATATGTGCTGATACACATTGCTGGTGGAAGGAGTGAATTCCTTTTATACAATGTATTGTAACATTTCTTTGTTTTTTTTACTTTGAGTAAAAGTATCCTGATAAGTCCTGATAAGTATTAATGTATCAGGAAAGTACAAACTCTTTAGTGAAGTGTACTTCACCAATTACATATCAGATACATTATTTTGTACTTGGAAGTTGGAATACCGCAGCACATACTCATGTATTCATGTCAGGCCAAAACTATATGAACCACAACATAGTCCCAAAACCAGATATCGTAATTATGGTTGTTTGTTATTTCTAGGTGACCAAGGCTGCCCTCCAGAAGAACCTGAGTTTTGAGTTTGTCTGTAGGAATCCGAAGGCCACCATCTCTGACCGAGCTATAACCCGTATCGCCACTCACCCCCAGTTCAGCAAGAAGATAGACACCATCAAAGCTGCCATCAAAGCCTTCAAGGACGAAAGGATGACAGTAGAGAAAGGAGACAAGGGAACGGTTAAAAAACAGCCACTAAAGGTGGTAGAGGTGATCGAGCAGTCGGAGGACAGTGGCGGAGGAGGGGTGGAAGAAGGTGAAGAGGAGGAAGGGGGGGAAGGGAGGGGTGGTGGTAAATGAAGAAGAGATGGATGAGGAGGAAGATGGAGAGCCAGAGTCTAATGGTTGATGAACCAGCTGTTATAGAAAAGCAACCTGTTGATAAGACTGTTAGGGTTAAAGAAGAAGAAACGTCGCCAATAGAGAATAAAGAGTCCCCCATAGAGAGTACAGTATCTGACCCTCCGCCCAAGGAGATGACAAAGGCTGATAAGACTCTGATAGACTCATCCACTCCCTTCACAATAGAGGCCCCACAGATAGTACCTACACAGAACATAGTAACACAGAACATAGCAACCATGAAAAACACACCACAGAAGCAAGTAACCCAGAAACTCACAAAGGACACTCCAGCCACTCAGAAGACTCATGACCCCAAACCCCAGAGAGACTGTAAACCTCAAAATAAGGATGTTAAATACAAGGAGGGGGACAAAGAAGGAGAAGAGGAGGATGATGACGATGAGGAGGAAGAGGAGAGCGGCTTGGAGTCTTCGGACGACGAGGAGGAGTATTTTGACGACAGCACGGAGGAGCGTTTCCGTAAACAGTCCTCCCAGTCGGAAGAGAGCGACAATGACGACTTCTTCCTGGGGAAAGTCACCAAGTTCAAGAAGAAGAAGAGTGACGCGGCTACGGTGCCACCAGGAGGAGGGGAGGGGAAGAGCAGCGCGCTGGTGAAAAACCCACTGCTGGAACCATTGGCGAGCTTAGAACCACACCAGACGGAACTGGATAAACTGGAGGCCAGGCTGAACTCCAGGGGGAGGTCTGTCTACTGCTCCACTCTGTCTGGTTCCAGAGGTGGGAGAGACGGAGACAGGGGTGGAGGTAGAGGTGGAGGCAGGGGTATGGGCCGAGGAGGGGGTAGAGGAAGGGACTTCCAGAACTGGGGCAGAGGGGGACATGATGGCCCGTCTCGGGGTCCTGGGACACATGACGGGGGTTCTTGCAGAGGAAGAGGCCGGGGAAGGGGAGACTTTGGCAGGCAACAGGAACGCAGCGGGATCTCCACTAACCCTTCATCTCAGCCACCACAGCAGGCTCTGCACCCGTCATGGGAGGCCAGTAAGAAGAGGAAGGAGCAGCAGGCTCTGTACCCGTCATGGGAGGCCAGTAAGAAGAGGAAGGAGCAGCAGGCTCTGCACCCGTCATGGGAGGCCAGTAAGAAGAGGAAGGAGCAGCAGACTCTGATACTGGCCTTCCAATCAATCAATCAATTTTATTTTATATAGCCCTTCTTACATCAGCTAATATCTCGAAGTGCTGTACAGAAACCCAGCCTAAAACCCCAAACAGCTAGTAATGCAGGTGTAGAAGCACGGTGGCTAGGAAAAACTCCCTAGAAAGGCCAAAACCTAGGAAGAAACCTAGAGAGGAACCAGGCTATGAGGGGTGGCCAGTCCTCTTCTGGCTGTGCCGGGTGGAGATTATAACAGAACCATGCCAAGATGTTCAAAAATGTTCATAAGTGACAAGCATGGTCAAATAATAATCAGGAATAAATCTCAGTTGGCTTTTCATAGCCGATCATTAAGAGTTGAAAACAGCAGGTCTGGGACAGGTAGGGGTTCCATAACCGCAGGCAGAACAGTTGAAACTGGAATAGCAGCAAGGCCAGGCGGACTGGGGACAGCAAGGAGTCACCACGGCCGGTAGTCCCGACGTATGGTCCTAGGGCTCAGGTCTCTTTCCAGGGAAAGAAGATCAAGTTTGATGACGATTGAGCTAGCTACATTTCATTACACCCGCCTAATGCCTATACATTGGTAGAGGAAGTACTGGCCAGAGTAGGGGTTGGGGCTAGGGCCTAATTTAGAATGAAGCGTGTGGCTGTATCCCATTGGTAGAGGAAGTACTGGCCAGAGTAGGGGTTGGGGCTAGGGCCTAATTTAGAATGAAGCGTGTGGCTGTATCCCATTGGTAGAGGAAGTACTGGCCAGAGTAGGGGTTGGGGCTAGGGCCTAATTTAGAATGAAGCGTGTGGCTGTATCCCATTGGTAGAGGAAGTACTGGCCAGAGTAGGGGTTGGGGCTAGGGCCTAATTTAGAATGAAGCGTGTGGCTGTATCCCATTGGTAGAGGAAGTACTGGCCAGAGTAGGGGTTGGGGCTAGGGCCTAATTTAGAATGAAGCGTGTGGCTGTATCCCATTGGTAGAGGAAGTACTGGCCAGAGTAGGGGTTGGGGCTAGGGCCTAATTTAGAATGAAGCGTGTGGCTGTATCCCATTGGTAGAGGAAGTACTGGCCAGAGTAGGGGTTGGGGCTAGGGCCTAATTTAGAATGAAGCGTGTGGCTGTATCCCATTGGTAGAGGAAGTACTGGCCAGAGTAGGGGTTGGGGCTAGGGCCTAATTTAGAATGAAGCGTGTGGCTGTATCCCATTGGTAGAGGAAGTACTGGCCAGAGTAGGGGTTGGGGCTAGGGCCTAATTTAGAATGAAGCGTGTGGCTGTATCCCATTGGTAGAGGAAGTACTGGCCAGAGTAGGGGTTGGGGCTAGGGCCTAATTTAGAATGAAGCGTGTGGCTGTATCCCATTGGTAGAGGAAGTACTGGCCAGAGTAGGGGTTGGGGCTAGGGCCTAATTTAGAATGAAGCGTGTGGCTGTATCCCATTAGTCTTAAATATCTTCCTTTCTTTGTGTCCTTTCTTCCCTTCATGAAAGGTTATTGAAGGTGACAGCTATTTGGGAGTAAACAATGATCAAGTCCTCATCCCTGATATCTGTCAGTGGTCATGAAACAAAGGATGGACATTAGGGAGTTAGGTGTTTGCATTGAAGTTCTCTGAGCAGGCATTTGTTTCCTATTCCCAATGCTAACAATAGGTCATTTGTAAAGGGTGTGCTATATTTTACATTCAAAAGGCAAAAAAGGATTACTGTTATCATTCAACAATGTGATCCTGTTGTTGTGTTTTTGGAACTTAGTTTTTGTATTTTGTGTATTTGTTAATATGAGCACATAAAGTAATTCATATATGTCTCAAATTAACATGGATAAGTCCGCAGTTGTGAAATTCAAGGGTGAAATGTCAAATTCTTTGTTCCTGTGACTGTTTTATGTTGGACTACTAGATTTACTAAAACAATTTTCAAACATTGTTAGTGACTGATCAACTGACGGTGTGAATTGTACATGTTGCATCCAGAATAAATGTTTTCTAATGTAACATTCAGTATGGCATTCATGCACATTAATGACTACATTGCATTTTATGGGATACAGCCACACGCATCTGAAATTAGCCCGCCCAACTACCTCATCCCTATATTGTTATTTATTTTGCTCATCTGTACCCCAGTATCTCTATTTGCACATCATCTCTTGCACATCATTCCAGTGTTAATACTAAATTGTAATTATTTTGCACTATAGCCTATTTTATTGCCTTACCTCCATAACTTGCTAAATTTGCACACTGTATATTAATTGTATTTCTGTTGTATTTTTTTGATTTTTGTTTTGTTTTACCCCATATGTAACTCTGTGTTGTTGTTTTTATCGCACTGCTATGCTTTATCTTGGCCAGGTCGCAGTTGTAAATGAGAACTTGTTCTCAACTGGTTTACCTGGTTAAATAAAGGTGAAATAAAAAAAAAAAAAAATGTTATTTTTGCTAGATGTTAGGGTCACACAGGAAAGTAATCAATGCAAGAATAATCAAGACTTGATACAAGAAGGAACCTTGCATGAAGAATGCAAGGTTTATTAATAATAAATGCAATTATTTGTTGGTTGCTTATATTTGTCCTATTTCACAGATGTACTTGTATTATATCTGTATTATATGCAGATATAACCCTCAGGGGTGTGTGCTCAGACCCCTCCTGTACTCCCTGTTCACCCATGACTGCATGGCCAGGCACGACTCCAACACCATCATTAAGTTTGCCGACGACACAACAGTGGTAGGCCTGATCACCGACAACGATGAGACAGCCTATAGGGAGGAGGTCAGAGACCTGGCCGTGTGGTGCCAGGATAACAACCTCTCCCTCAACGTGACCAAGACAAAGGAGATGATTGTGGACTACAGGAAAAAAAAGAGGACTGAGCACGCCCCATTCTCATCGACAGGGCTGTAGTGGAACAGGTTGAGAGCTTCAAGTTCCTTGGTGTCCACATCACCAACAAACTATCATGGTCCAAACACACCAAGACAGTCGTGAAGAGGGCACGACAAAGCCTATTCCCCCTCAGGAGACTGAAAAGATTTGGCATGGGTCCTCAGATCCTCAAAAAAGTATACAGCTGCACCATCGAGAGCATCCTGACTGGTTGCATCACCGCCTGGTATGGCAACTGCTTGGCCTCTGACCGCAAGGCACTACAGAGGGTACATCACTGGGGCCAAGCTACCTGCCATCCAGGACCTCTATACCAGGCGGTGTCAGAGGAAGGCCCTCAAAATTGTCAAAGACTCCAGCCACCCTAGTCATAGACTGTTCTCTCTGCTACTGCACGGCAAGCGGTACCGGAGTGCCAAGTCTAGGTCCAAAATACTTCTCAATAGCTCAACAGCTTCTACCCCCAAGCTACCCTGACTATTTGCACTTCTCAACACTTTTTTGTTTTATTCTACTTTTTTATTTTAAAAAAATGCACTGTTGGTTAAGGGCTGTAAGTAAGCATTTCACTGTAATGTCTGCACCTGTTGTATTCGCCGCATGTGGCCAATAACATTTGATTTGATTTTGAAATGTGTTTTGTGCATGTCCCAAATCCCCCTGAGACACCTTTGGAGAGTTGGGTCACAGTCAGCCATTATCAACGCCAACCCTGGAGCAATTAAGGTTAAGTGCCTTGCTCAAGGGCACATCGACAGATTCTTCACCTTGTCGGATTCAGACTAGCAACCTTTCAGTTACTGCCCCAACGCTCTAACCGCTAGGCTACCTGCCGCCCGTTTGAATCCTATTATAGTCTTATTCCAAAGATAACCAGTTTGTGTGAATAACAGTTGTCAGTGAACCAGTGTGTATTAATCGTATATATATATATATATGGCGCTTACCTGACATGATTGATTTTGACATTCAGCAGACACAAGTACAGGACGTTGCTTTGTGTCGAAAATCCTCACCCATTGGTCAAACACGCCGACGCAATTACGTATAGGGAGACTGCTACGATGGTGACCAATAGCATTCCATATGCAAATCTCGTTTAAATAATTCCCGGGAAATCTGAGTTTCGCGGGAGGGCCCTTCGCGCGTAAACTGCATCCCCTGATTCATTGTCAGCTTCCTGGAGCCATTTTTTAAGCAGAACGGATCTCGCCACTTAATGAAATCCGTTGCATCTTCACGTTTTAGAAACATATCATTTATACAATTTGAACAAACGGGCATGTAAGATATTAGTGTAACGATATCCCTGATTATTTTGTGTCGAGCCGAGGAGGACTTTGAGAAAAAGTGGTCCAAAGTAGCGGAGGGACAAACGGACATTCAAGCCTTAAGATGAGAAAGGGGGGTGTCCCAGAAAAAGTCCTAATTTCAGGGGTCGGGGGCTCCTCCATGGACCAAAAACAAACGGTTCTGACCCGGTACAGCAATGCGACATATTATCAGATCTTAACACCTCCGCCCTGCCCGAACCAGACTAACAATGTCGGTGTCGTAGACCCGACCGTGAGTCAGCTTTACACTACACCCATCGGGGTGTCTACAAACGGGACAGGACCGCGACCAGCCCTCGGAAGACCCCCGGTAATTCATAACGCGATGGCTCTTTTGGCATACAATATTAAATGCAGTCACATTAATGCAAGGTGACCAGTTAGCAAACAACTGTGCATTAGGTTCGCTAACTAGTGAGAACTAGCTAGTGACTAATCCTAGCGATTTGAGTAACGTTAGCTATTTAGCTACTATTGCTAACTAACGTTAGTAGTATAACTTACAGTGCTAGCTTTTTAGCTTAATACAGTACTGTTTTATTGCACATGTCACACGTTGACTCTTTCTGCATGTAGTTTTTTAACGTTAGTTATGTTTTTGTGATGCAGCACTTGTAACTTTTCCCACATGAGATGTCCCTTTTGACAGTGGATGTATAAGGGTTATCGAAGAGCCCTAGCTAGCTAACGTTAGGTTTAGATCCCTAGAGAGTAAGTATACACGCGATGGTTGGATAGCCAACACAGCTAGCTAGATAAGTATGGGCTTGTTTGACACGCTAACGACACTTTAAATCAATCCACCTCGTTGTTTTTCGATATCCAGCAGCAGGCATATTACTAAAGTTTTGACCTGCAGAAATGATATCGTAAGAATAACCCCCAATCAATCATAAAAAAATAAAAGAAATCGGCAAACAAAAACGTGTCTTTATTTATGGTACCTAGCTAGTAAATGACCATGGGCTAGCTAAAGCAAGGGAATATGTTTTTTTTTTAAACCACCAGAAAGAAGCTAGGCCGTAAACGACGCTTGGAGGGGGATGGGGTGAATCTACTCCCAATGTTATCCTGTGGGACGCAAGCTTCTTACTCAGCTTGTTGGTTGTGTTTCCCCCATTTTGTAATCCTTCGGTCCAGGTGCTCAAAAGAGCGCTTGTGGGATCAAACTTAAATTATTTACCATAGTCCCCTCGTTGTCATAAAACGGAAAGTACACGAACTATCTTCCACGTCTGTGACGTAGCTAGATAGCTATTATTTGCTAGCCAACATGGAGTCATACCATGAAGAAGTCTTAACACATTTCAGATTTGTTGTGATATTCTGAAAGTTTGATATCTTGGAAGCATGCACATGCAAGCTACATGCCACAAACAGCCCATTTTTGAGTTGTGAACTCGCACTGAAAAATTAATTTATGCAAACGCATTGAGGTGGGTAGGTGACTGACTCCAACCGAAACATACTTGACCACAGTTCAAAGAATCAAGCAACTTGCAACATTCATGACAACCAATGTACCTATGTAAAGGAAACAAATCATCAATGTGGATGGAGAGGTGCTATAGCCAATAATGCTCTATAGACCTGCCAGCTTTTCTCCTTATGAGGTAAATATGACCACTAGGTTTAACTGTGTCCATGTTTACATGCACACCAGTATCCTGGTATTATTCGGGATACTCAAGTATTATGTTTCTCAGTTGACGCGTATAAGCATCCTATCCCGTTTATGAGAAACCTGGATAAGATGCCTGCGAAATGCTGATCTAAGACTGGATACTGTGGCATGTAAACCTCTCGTTTTTTCGCTTTCTGCGCAGGCTCAGTTTAGCAAATCATGGGTGTTGTGATGTTTTCATCTGATTGTCAAACAAATCATTTCAAAAAGTAGGCTACCCACACAGTTCGATCCACCATAATGAATTTAGTCTACCGTAATGAATTTATTCTACCGTAATGAATTTAGTCTACCGTAATGAATTTAGTCTACCGTAATGAATTTAGTCAACCGTAATGAATTTAGTCTACCGTAATGAATTTAGTAGCTACTTTCATCCCTAATTTAGACAATTTTCTGCTTATAATTTCCAACATTTGGTAGGCCGTTTGTTTGTCAACTATAGATACATGCGGCTTCTCTTCTGTCATAACTTGTTGCCCCGTGAGACTAAATAAAGTAGTGCTCAACAGAATGTCTTACACGGATAGAATTAATGCATTAGTAATCTATACTGAACAAAAATATAAACGCAACCGTTTTACTGAGTTACAGTTCATATAAGGAAATCAGTCAATTGAAATGAATGAATTAGGCCCTAATTTATGGATTTGACATGACTGGGCAGGGGTGCAGCTATGGGTGGGCCTGGCAGGGCATAGGCCCACCCACTTGGCAGCCAGGCCCAGCCAATCAGAAAGAGTTTTATCCACACAAAAGGGCTTTATTACAGACATAAATACCCCCCCGACGATCCCGCAGGTGAAGAAGCCAGATCTGGAGGTCCTATGCTAGTGCGGTTACACGTGGTCTGCGGTTGTGAGGCCGGTTGGATGTACTGCCAAATTCTCTAAAACAACATTGGAGACAGCTTATGGTAGAGAAGTGAATCTAAATCTAAGTGAACATTAAATTCTCTGGCAACGGCTCTGGTGGACATTCCTGCAGTCAGCATGCCAATTGTATGCTCCCTCAAAACTTAAACTGTCACTGGCATTGCGTTGTGACAAAACTGCACATTTTAAAGTGGCCTTTTATTGTCCACAGCACAAGGTGCACCTGTAATGATCGTGCTGTTTAATCAGCTTCTTGATATGGCACATCTGTCAGGTGGATGGGTTATCTTGGCTTCCGGAGAAATGCTCACTAACAGCGATGTAAACAAATTTGTGCACGACATTTGAGAGATGCGCTTTTTGTGCGACTGGAACATTTGGGATTTGTTTTATATCAGCTCAGGAAACATGGGACCAACACTTTACATGTTGTGTTGATATTTTTGTTCAGTGTATTTAACACTGGTAAAGTTCTCTGTTTCTATTAGGGACCGGGGAGAAACACAATAACTCCAAAACAAAAAGATTGGTCCTGTGCAAAATGTCCAAATGTCATCAGTTTGACCGGTTTTAATGAAATTAAAAGCTGAGAAACACAAAGACTTCAGTTCGTCTTGGGTGCATATTTTGTGTTTGAAATACTGTCTGCTTGCGTAAGTGTCAAATATAACACATTACAAGCGCCTTCACATTTTCTCGAGATGCTGAAAGAAATCAAATTTCTCCGCTTCTGTTCCCGAAACAATTAAACATTTGTTGTATAATTTCACTGCATAATACTGCACAAGTGCATATGATATTATGCTACATGTGAGAGGTTATAAGCCTACAGTCAGTGTCCATATTTCAGTTAATATTCCATTTAACCCATGTGAACTTAAATGAGGAATATTCTGTTTATTCATGGAACAGGGATACTCATGAGCGGGATATCAAAGGTGCATGTAAACAGCTTATCCTGAATAAGACCTTAAGTGGGATATGAGCTACTATCTGGAATACTGTATGCATGTGAACGTAGTCATTGTCTCAGGTGGTGGGATCATCGTATTTCAAGCTACACTTCAAATCACCTAATTTGATTCCTGGGCATGTGATTTTATTGGCCCTCAAGTGTTTTTTTTAGACTTATTAGGCATGTCTTGTTGACAGTTTGACAAGAACACATGGTAGCTAACTAGCTTGCTAATTGTTTTCAAAAAATGATTGAATGTGCTAGCAAGCTAAACAGCTAGCTAGCTAGTTGAGGCCGTTTGGGCTGGAAAGGAAGTGGAGGGGGAATCGATGGGACAGCCAAGGAAAAACAAAGACAGCCTGAAACAACAGGCTCTCTTCAACAGCCCACAACACCCGCTTCTCTGAATGGCCAGTCACTCCATTGGAGCCGCTTCTCTGAATGGCCAGTCACTCCATTGGAGCCGCTTCTCTGAATGGCCAGTCACTCCATTGGAGCCGCTTCTCTGAATGGCCAGTCACTCCATTGGAGCCGCTTCTCTGAATGATCAGTCACTCCATTGGAGCCGCTTCTCTGAATGATCAGTCACTCCATTGGAGCCGCTTCTCTGAATGGCCAGTCACTCCATTGGAGCCGCTTCTCTGAATGGCCAGTCACTCCATTGGAGCCGCTTCTCTGAATGGCCAGTCACTCCATTGGAGCCGCTCCTCTGAATGGCCAGTCACTCCATTGGAGCCGCTTCTCTGAATGGTCAGTCACTCCATTGGAGCCGCTTCTCTGAATGGCCAGTCACTCCATTGGAGCCGCTTCTCTGAATGGCCAGTCACTCCATTGGAGCCGCTCCTCTGAATGGTCAGTCACTCCATTGGAGCCGCTCCTCTGAATGGTCAGTCACTCCATTGGAGCCGCTTCTCTGAATGGTCAGTCACTCCATTGGAGCCGCTTCTCTGAATGGTCAGTCACTCCATTGGAGCCGCTTCTCTGAATGGTCAGTCACTCCATTGGAGCCGCTTCTCTGAATGGTCAGTCACTCCATTGGAGCCGCTTCTCTGAATGGTCAGTCACTCCATTGGAGCCGCTCCTCTGAATGGCCAGTCACTCCATTGGAGCCGCTTCTCTGAATGGCCAGTCACTCCATTGGAGCCGCTTCTCTGAATGGCCAGTCACTCCATTGGAGCCGCTTCTCTGAATGATCAGTCACTCCGTTGGAGCCGCTCCTCTGCTACTGGTCCTCCATTGACAGGAATGTAGCCCCTTCCTGGGTGATGCCACGGCTGCTGAAAAGAGTGGGAAAAGCCACCACAACTCCGCAGTGGTTAGGCGCATTCCCTGAACAGTCCCTGAACTTTCTCTGGACACAGCATGCAGTCTTGGTGTAATACTTCCAAACAAATTGAACAAAAACCTGCATTATTTAAATCCAAACAGCTAGCTGTCAAGCCATAACTTTGCATCACTATCCTGCAACTCAGAGTCAAGACCACAAGATATAGTGATTTAAAAAAAAACGGAAGACAAAAAAAACCCACTTTCCAAATATTTTAAATGTAAACTATTTACAGGTCTCTGCCTAGGCAAACTTCAGGAAGACGATGTGTGCTTTGACCCTTGAGGACTGGTTATTTTCCATCTGAAGTGATCCAGATTTTCAACTTTGTATAACTCTTCTGTCTCAGGCGAAGCGTCGGTTGGAGCTGGAAGAACGGGACCAGTACACCAGTGAGACTATCAGTAAACCCAGAACTAAGAGAACCACCACACACTCCCTCAGAAGAACCAAGAGTAAGACTCACTGGGGGAGGGGGGACAGTATGGGGGTAGTTTAGTTACCATGCTAAGTGATGTTACATTTTTGTCATCAAGCAGAAACTGTTATCCAGAGTGAATTACAGCTCAGCATTGCTTATCCAGGACGACTTACAGTAACCTCGCGAGCTTACATGAATGGTTCGCTAACTGATAGTGCAGCGGTAATCAGTCTGGTATATGAGGCTAGACTAACTGTGCATTTAGCTCAGTTTAGTAGAAAAAACAACCACCTCTCTTATCTCAATAATCTCTAGTAGCCCCCTCTCATTTGGGCCTACTGAAACCCTCCACTAACTCTAGTCTACTGAAACCCTCCACTGACTCTAGTAGTCTACTGAAACCCTCCACTAACTCTAGTAGTCTACTGAAACCCTCCACTAACTCTAGTAGTCTACTGAAACCCTCCACTAACTCTAGTAGTCTACTGAAACCCTCCACTAACTCTAGTAGTCTACTGAAACCCTCCACTAACTCTAGTAGTCTACTGAAACCCTCCACTAACTCTGGTAGTCTACTGAAACCCTCCACTAACTCTAGTAGTCTACTGAAACCCTCCACTAACTCTAGTAGTCTACTGAAACCCTCCACTAACTCTAGTAGTCTACTGAAACCCTCCACTAACTCTAGTCTACTGAAACCCTCCACTAACTCCAGTAGCCCCCTCTCATTTGGGCTTACTGAAACCCTCCACTAACTCTAGTAGTCTACTGAAACCCTCCACTAACTCTAGTCTACTGAAACCCTCCACTAACTCCAGTAGCCCCCTCTCATTTGGGCTTACTGAAACCCTCCACTAACTCTAGTAGTCTACTGAAACCCTCCACTAACTCTAGTAGTCTACTGAAACCCTCCACTAACTCTAGTAGTCTACTGAAACCCTCCACTAACTCTAGTCTACTGAAACCCTCCACTAACTCTAGTCTACTGAAACCCTCCACTAACTCCAGTCGCCCCCTCTCATTTGGGCTTACTGAAACCCTCCACGAACTCTAGTCTACTGAAACCCTCCACTAACTCTAGTAGTCTACTGAAACCCTCCACTAACTCTAGTCTACTGAAACCCTCCACTAACTCCAGTAGCCCCCTCTCATTTGGGCTTACTGAAACCCTCCACTAACTCTAGTCTACTGAAACCCTCCACTAACTCTAGTAGCCCCCTCTCATTTGGGCCTACTGAAATCCTCCACTAACTCTAGTCTACTGAAACCCTCCACTAACTCCAGTAGCCCCCTCTCATTTGGGCTTACTGAAACCCTCCACTAACTCTAGTAGTCTACTGAAACCCTCCACTAACTCTAGTAGTCTACTGAAACCCTCCACTAACTCTAGTAGCCCCCTCTCATTTGGGCCGACTGAAACCCTTCACTAACTCTAGTCTACTGAAACCCTCCACTAACTCTAGTCTACTGAAACCCTCCACTAACTCCAGTAGCCCCCTCTCATTTGGGCCGACTGAAACCCTCCACTAACTCTAGTAGACCCCTCTCATTTGGACCTACTGAAACCCTCCACTAACTAACTCTAGTAGTCTACTGAAACCCTCCACTAACTAACTCTAGTAGTCTACTGAAACCCTCCACTAACTCTAGTAGTCTACTGAAACCCTCCACTAACTCTAGTAGTCTACTGAAACCCTCCACTAACTCTAGTAGTCTACTGAAACCCTCCACTAACTCTAGTCTACTGAAACCCTCCACTAACTCCAGTAGCCCCCTCTCATTTGGGCTTACTGAAACCCTCCACTAACTCTAGTCTACTGAAACCCTCCACTAACTCTAGTAGCCCCCTCTCATTTGGGCCTACTGAAATCCTCCACTAACTCTAGTCTACTGAAACCCTCCACTAACTCCAGTAGCCCCCTCTCATTTGGGCTTACTGAAACCCTCCACTAACTCTAGTCTACTGAAACCCTCCACTAACTCCAGTAGCCCCCTCTCATTTGGGCTTACTGAAACCCTCCACTAACTCTAGTAGTCTACTGAAACCCTCCACTAACTCTAGTCTACTGAAACCCTCCACTAACTCCAGTAGCCCCCTCTCATTTGGGCTTACTGAAACCCTCCACTAACTCTAGTAGTCTACTGAAACCCTCCACTAACTCTAGTCTACTGAAACCCTCCACTAACTCCAGTAGCCCCCTCTCATTTGGGCTTACTGAAACCCTCCACTAACTCTAGTCTACTGAAACCCTCCACTAACTCTAGTAGCCCCCTCTCATTTGGGCCTACTGAAATCCTCCACTAACTCTAGTCTACTGAAACCCTCCACTAACTCCAGTAGTCTACTGAAACCCTCCACTAACTCCAGTAGTCTACTGAAACCCTCCACTAACTCTAGTAGTCTACTGAAACCCTCCACTAACTCTAGTCTACTGAAACCCTCCACTAACTCTAGTAGTCTACTGAAACCCTCCACTAACTCTAGTAGTCTACTGAAACCCTCCACTAACTCTAGTAGCCTACTGAAACCCTCCACTAACTCTAGTAGTCTACTGAAACCCTCCACTAACTCTAGTAGTCTACTGAAACCCTCCACTAACTCTAGTAGTCTACTGAAACCCTCCACTAACTCTAGTAGTCTACTGAAACCCTCCACTAACTCTAGTAGTCTACTGAAACCCTCCACTAACTCTGGTAGTCTACTGAAACCCTCCACTAACTAACTCTAGTAGTCTACTGAAACCCTCCACTAACTAACTTTAGTAGTCTACTGAAACTGTCCACTAACTCTAGTAGTCTACTGAAACCCTCCACTAACTCTAGTAGTCTACTGAAACCCTCCACTAACTCTAGTAGTCTACTGAAACCCTCCACTAACTCTGGTAGTCTACTGAAACCCTCCACTAACTCTGGTAGTCTACTGAAACCCTCCACTAACTCTAGTAGTCTACTGAAACCCTCCACTAACTCTAGTAGTCTACTGAAACCCTCCACTAACTCTAGTAGTCTACTGAAACCCTCCACTAACTCTAGTCTACTGAAACCCTCCACTAACTCTAGTCTACTGAAACCCTCCACTAACTCTAGTAGTCTACTGAAACCCTCCACTAACTCTAGTAGTCTACTGAAACCCTCCACTAACTCTAGTAGTCTACTGAAACCCTCCACTAACTCTAGTAGTCTACTGAAACCCTCCACTAACTCTAGTAGTCTACTGAAACCCTCCACTAACTCTAGTAGTCTACTGAAACCATCCACTAACTCTGTTAACACAGGGTTTACCAAGCTTGGTCCTGGGGCCTCCCTGGGTGCATGTTTTGGTTTTTGTCCTAACACTACAATAATCAAAGCTTGATGATGAGTTGGTTATTTGAAGAGGCTGTGTAGTGCTAGGGCAAAAACCAAAACGTGCACCCGGGGAGGGGGGGGCCAGGACCGAGTTTGGGAAACCCTGTGTTAACTAACCCATTGCCTCTCCCTCATATCCTGTCTGTTAACTAACCCATCTCCTCTCCCTCCAGCTCCTGTCTGTTAACTAACCCATCCCATCTCCCCTCCCTCCAGCTCCTGTCTGTTAACTAACCCATCACCTCTCCCCTCCATCCATCTCCTGTCTGTTAACTAACACATCCCCTCTCCCTCCAGCTCCTGTCTGTTAACTAACCCATCTCCTCTCCCCTCCCTCCTGCTCCTGTCTGTTAACTAACCCATCTCCTCTCCCCTCTCTCCAGCTCCTGTCCCCTCCCTCCAGCTCCTGTCTGTTAACTAACCCATCTCCTCTCCCCCTCCCTTCAGCTCCTGTCTGTTAACTAACCCATCTCCTCTCCCCTCCCTCCAGCTCCTGTCTGTTAACTAACCCATCTCCTCTCCCCCTCCCTCCAGCTCCTGTCTGTTAACTAACCCATCTCCTCTCCCCTCCCTCCAGCTCCTGTCTGTTAACTAACCCATCTCCTCTCCCCTCCCTCCAGATCCTGTCTGTTAACTAACCCATCTCCTCTCCCCTCCCTCCAGCTCCTGTCTGTTAACTAACCCATCTCCTCTCCCCCTCCCTCCAGCTCCTGTCTGTTAACTAACCCCCCCCAGCTCCTATCTGTTAACTAACCCATCTCCCCCCCCAGCTCCTGTCTGTTAACTAACCCATCTCCTTTCCCCTCCCTCCAGCTCCTGTCTGTTAACTAACCCGTCTCCTTTCCCCTCCCTCCAGCTCCTCCCTCCCCGTTAGAGAAGACCAGGTATGACACCTCTCTAGGACTCCTGACCCAGAAGTTTCTCCAGCTGCTGGGCCAGTCCAGTGATGGGGTGGTGGATCTCAACCGGGCTGCGGAGTCCCTCAAGGTCCAGAAGAGACGCCTCTATGACATCACCAACGTACTGGAGGGGGTGCATCTCATCAAGAAGAAGTCCAAGAATAACATCCAGTGGATGTGAGTGGGGGGGGGTCTGTGTACGACCAAGTTGTATTGCACTGGTCTGGTTAGAAATGCACCATAGTTGCTGGAACCGTGCTGTAAAGGACAATATCCGAGCCGTTAAGATTGGAGTCGGCACGGCAGTGCGACGGGTGTAACGTGTGTGAAAGAATGTGTGCGTGGAATGTGTGTTCTCTCCCATTTGAGTGTTAAATGTGTTCTCTCGTGTGTGTTTAAACATGTGTTCTCTCGTGTGTGTTTAAACATGTGTTCTCCTCCTGTGTGTTTAAACATGTGTTCTCCTCCTGTGCTCTCCTCCTGTGTGTTTAAACGTGCCGTTCTCTGTGCAGGGGCTGTAGCCTGTCTCCAGAGGGAGTGGCCAGTGTCCAGACCCCTGGGTCTGTGGGTAAAGAGCTGCTGGAGTTGACCCAAGAGGAGAAGAGACTGGATGAACTCATACACTCCTGCACACTCATCGTCCAACAGATGACTGAAGACACACCCACAAGGAAATAGCCTTCCTTTACAACCCTGCTGTGTGGATGTAATGGTGTGTGTGTGTGTGTGTGTGTGTGCTCTTGTCCTGTGTGTGTGTGTGTGTGTGTGTGTGTGTGCTCTTGTCCTGTGTGTGAATCGGTTTGCGTTTACAGTTTATTTATTTATTTCTCAGCACACTTGTGTTTTAAGTGTGTTTTTGTCCTGTGTGTGTTCTTGTCCAGAGTGTGTGACTACTCTTTCCTTAACCTCTGGGTACGTTTGCGTACATATCGTATGATGACGTGAAAAGGATTCCTAGTCTGAATGACCAGACAGTCATCATGGTCAAAGCCCCTGCTGAAACCAGACTGGAGGTGCCAGACCCTGCTGAGGTACACACACACACACCCACCCACCCACCCACACACACACCACACACACACACACACACATCCACACCCACACCCACACCACACACACACACACCACACACACAGACACACACCCACCCACACACACCCACCCACCCACCCACACACACACACACCCACCCACCCACACACACCCACACCCACACACACCCACCCACCCACACACACACACACACACACACACACACACACACACACCACACACACACACACAAACACACCACACACACACACACACACACACACACAGACACACACACACACACACCCCATAAAGCCTCTTCCTCCCGGGGAAGGACTGCCCGTTCCATGATCTCGCCATCACGGTTGACAACTCCGCTGTGTCCTCCTCCCAGAGTGCGAAGAGCCTAGGCGTGACCCTGGACAACACCCTGTCGTTCTCCGCCAACATCAAGGCGGTGACCCGCTCCTGCAGGTTCATGCTCTACAACATTCGGAGAGTACGACCCTGCCTTACACAGGAAGCGGCACAGGTCCTAATCCAGGCACTTGTCATCTCCCGTCTGGACTACTGCAACTCGCTGTTGGCTGGCCTCCCTGCCTGTGCCATTAAACCCCTACAACTCATCCAGAATGCCGCAGCCCGTCTGGTGTTCAACCTTCCCAAGTTCTCTCACGTCACCCCCCTCCTCCGCACACTCCACTGGCTTCCAGTTGAAGCTCGCATCCGCTACAAGACCATGGTGCTTGCCTATGGAGCAGTGAGGGGAACGGCACCTCTGTACCTTCAGGCTCTGATCAGTCCCTACACCCAAACGAGGGCATTGCGCTCATCCACCTCTGGCCTGCTGGCTCCCTTCCTCTGCGGGAAGCATAGTTCCCGCTCAGCCCAGTCAAAACTGTTCGCTGCTCTGGCACCCCAATGGTGGAACAAGCTCCCTCACGACGCCAGGACAGCGGAGTCACTCACCACCTTCCGGAGACATTTGAAACCCCACCTCTTTAAGGAATACCTGGGATAGGATAAAGGAATCCTTCTACCCCCCCAATTGTAAAGTGGTTATCCCACTGGCTATAGGGTGAACGCACCAATTTGTGAGTCGCTCTGGCTAAGAGCGTCTGCTAAATGACGTTAATGTGCCCTTGAGCAAGGCACTTAACCCTAATTGCTCCTGTAAGTCGCTCTGGATAAGAGCGTCTGCTAAATGACTAAAATGTAAATGTAAATAGAGACCAAACTGTGATCGTGGTCACACTTCCTCTAGTGTCGAGTCCCTGCAGACAGTTATTGATTGGCTGATTCTGCAGACAGTTATTGATTGGCTCATTTGACATACTTTTGTATATATATAGTGCATGTGGACAGCCTTTCAAATTAGTGGATTCTATTTCAGCCGCATCCGTTGCTGACAGGTGTATTAAATCGATCACACAGCCATGCAATCTGCATAGAGAAACATTGGCAGTAGAAATTCTAGATGATTCTGTGCTTCCAACTTTGTGGCAACCGTTTGGGGAAGGCCCTTTCCTGTTTCAGAATGACAATGCCCCCGTGCACAAAGCGAGGTCCATACAGAAATGGTTTGTCGAGATCGATGTGGAACAACTTGACTGGCCTGCACAGAGCCCTGACCTCAACCCCATCGAACACCTTTGGGATGAATTGGCACGTCGACTGCGAGCCAGGCCTAATCGGCCAACATCAGTGCCGACCTCACTAATGCTATTGTGGCTGAATGGAAGCAAGTCCACGCAGAAATGTTCCAACATCTAGTGGAAAGCCTTCCCAGAAGAGTGGAGGCTGTTATAGCAGCAAAGGAGGGGACCAACTCCATATTAATGCGCATGATTTTGGAATGAGATTTTCGACGTGCAGGTGTCCACATACCTTTGGTCATGTAGTGTATAATTGGTTGATTAATTTATTGATTGACCTATCAGAGTCTCCAGGTCCACTTGAGCAGCACCCAGGGTCCAATAGAAGTCTTCCTGTGCTCTGATGATCACGCCCCCTCCTCCCCGCTGAAAAACAACTCGACGCTGAACGGAAATGGACATCCCCCCTCATCTTCATCGTATGTCAATGGAAACTCCTCCTCCTTCCTCAAGGTGTCACAAGGTGAGCCCATAGACTCAGATAGACATCGCGTCATTGTATCTGTCCCGTTATGACGTCTGTGGGCACGGGCAGCACCATTGAGGCCATCTCCATTTTGAAGTAGTCCGTTTTCTTCTTCCAATACTTATGAGTTGGCAAACAAACTGAAAGGGTGCGTACTGCCACCTGTAGTTTTTGAGCAGGTATAAAGCCACGGTGTACTTCCGCCTACAGCTATGGAGTGTTTGCTGACAAGTATAATTATTTGGCTGATCCCTCCTGTTCACCTGGCTGGAATCATGTGATCTTTCCTTAAAACCCATTTGAAGTCGCGCCCAGTTGACTACTTCAAAATGATCAAAGTCCTCAATGGTGCTGCCCATGCTTAAACAGAGTCCTAGAGTCCTCTCTATCTATCTCTATGGGTGAGCTAAACCTTGAGACCTAATTCTGTGGTGGGTTGGTTATTTGGGTGAACTACTTCTTTCTTTCACTCACTCTGTTTTTCTCCCTCTTGCTCTCTCACCAGAGGGTAATAACTCCGCCGGTGACTCCAGTAACAGTTTATCCAATGCCATGTCCAGGCTCCCAGCATGCTCAGCGGTGACGGTCACTCCTGTCTCCCCCCTGCCCTCCTCCCTCTCCTCCCTCCTCCCCCTCCAGGACGTCGACCAGGAGCCCTTCATTACCCTCTCCCCCTCCCTCCCCCTCTCCCCCGGGGGGGATGACTACCTGCTCAGCCTGGGGGAAGACGAAGGCATCAGCGACCTGTTCTCCTACGATCTGGACCGGCTTCCACTAGACGACCTGCTCTGTAATTGAGTGAAATGGAAACTCAGCGGCCATTCTGGGGGTTTTGAGTTTGGCCATTTTGGAGCCAGACTCATGGTCCCAATGTGGTCGTTTTTTACAGTTATAAATAACTAGTTTAGAGCCCAGTGGGCTCTATGGAATGCAGCTCAGCAGCCATTTTGGAGACAGACTTTGTTTTCTTGACCTTGTTGACTGGACTGCTCATAGAGAACCTGCTGTGTAATTGACCCCTGGTCAGTGATGAGAGAAAGGAATTACCTGCTCTTGGTATAGAGTTGATCAAAGGAAGTAAGCCTGTTTCCATTCAGACACTTCCTGTAGGGGAGAATTCTGTAGCCTAAAGAACGGACAAACCCCTTCTCAAAAGCCTGCCTTTCTGGTCTGTCCGACACTTGCACTGACAGGCAAAACAACATCCCACACACATCACTCCCCATAGCGGACTTCTCTTAATGAACTGTTCTCGTCTGAAAGCACAGATTGTCCCTACAGACATATACAGCACCAGTCAAAAGTTTGGACACCTACTCATTCAAGTGTTATTATTATTTTCTTCTATTTTCTACATTGTAGAATAATAGTGAAGACATCAACTATGAAATAGCACATATGGAATCATGTAGTAACCAAAAAGTGATAAACAAATCAAAATAGATTTTAGATTCTTCAAAGTAGCCATCCTTTGCCTTGATGACAGCTTTTGCACACTCTTGGCATTCATGTCTGAAGGTAATGATGGACTGTCTTTTCTCTTTGCTTATTTGAGCTGTTCTTGCCATAATATGGACTTGGTCTTTTACCAAATAGGGCTATCTTTTGTATACTCCCCCTACCTTGTCACAACACAACTGATTGGCTCAAACGTATTAAGAAGGAAAGAAATTCCACAAATTAACTTATTTAACAAGGCACACCTGTTAATTGAAATGCATTCCAGGTGACTATCTCATGAAGCTGGTTGAGAGAATGCCAAGAGTGTGCAAAGCTGTCATCAAGTCAAACGGTGGCTACTTTGAAGAATCTCATATAAAATATATTTTTGGAGTTACTACATGATTCCATGTAGGTTATGGATGTTAACCCCCTGGACTCAGATTCTTACCCATATCTACAATTGTGTGACTGTTATCTGTGAACTTGTGTTTTATAATGTGATGTAGTGGACCCTAGGATAGGTCCTGGTTCTCTGTTCACCAGAGTGGAACAGACCTGATATCTATGCCCCAGGATGGTGATGTCTGCCTGGGCATCGATTTTTTGCGAGTCCCCTGGTCTTCCACATGGAGCCTTCTGACACAATACTGACTGGTATTGTTTGGATAACCACAGTATGTAGTGAAAGATGACCCTAGGATGCGTCAGTTCTCCTGATGCAACGGTTTACTACACATATTTGTGCATGTTTTTTTTGTTGAGAGGAGGACGTGAATATTGCTCCTGTTTACCTGTGTCCTCTACTGCCATCCATAAACTGCATCGATATCCAGCGCATTCACTCTCTCTCTCTCTCACACACACACACACACACACACACACACACCTATAAGAGTCACGTGGACGAGCCCCCATTTTGTTTTAGCCACTGCAGCCATGCTACCACCCATTTTACTTATTGAATAACTAACTTATGAACCAACTCTTGGCTTCAGTCATTTCTCAGGGTTCCCAAATAGCTTTCTACATGAAATACAATTTTGTTGCTTAATTAAAATATACAAATGGATTCTAATGAATGTTTTTGTGCCAGATATTTTAATGAGTTAAAATGTTTTTTTTTTTTTTTTTTACTACATTAACCCATTGATGAAAAATGTAGATCAACTTTTTAATTTACCCTTCGATTGGTATAGACATGTAAACTTTAGACTACCCAACCGTACTACTAATCGCTAATACTAAAATATGTTCCGCTTTCGATTGGGGGCATTGCTTGTCTTTTGAGGGCTAAACCTACTTGGTTTTGGAGCAGTGCTTTACCAGATGACACCCTAGTTCCTTTGTGTAGTGTACGACTTTTAAGGGTTAATGACAGAACTTACCAAGAAGTCATTTTGAGTCAATTGACTGATATGAAAGTATGTCGGAGAACAGACATGTCCTGAATGGAACTATATGCTCTATTGTCGCCTACAGAAATGGGTATTTTAAATGTAAGCCATTCTAAGGTACTGTACCAGAAGCTGCTTTTTAAGGCAGTCAGGCGATGGCCTTGGCTACCAGTCTGGAGATGGCCCTGGCTACCAGTCTGGAGATGGCCCTGGCTACCAGTCTGGAGATGGCCTTGGCTACCAGTCTGGAGATGGCCTTGGCTACCCGTCTGGAGATGGCCTTGGCTACCAGTCTGGCGATGGCCTTGGCTACCAGTCTGGAGATGGCCTTGGCTACCAGTCTGGAGATGGCCTTGGCTACCAGTCTGGAGATGGCCCTGGCTACCAGTCTGGAGATGGCCTTGGCTACCAGTCTGGAGATGGCCTTGGCTACCAGTCTGGCGATGGCCTTGGCTACCAGTCTGGAGATGGCCTTGGCTACCAGTCTGGCGATGGCCTTGGCTACCAGTCTGGAGATGGCCCTGGCTACCAGTCTGGAGATGGCCTTGGCTACCAGTCTGGAGATGGCCTTGGCTACCCGTCTGGAGATGGCCTTGGCTACCAGTCTGGAGATGGCCCTGGCTACCAGTCTGGAGATGGCCTTGGCTACCAGTCTGGAGATGGCCTTGGCTACCAGTCTGGAGATGGCCTTGGCTACCAGTCTGGAGATGGCCCTGGCTACCAGTCTGGAGATGGCCTTGGCTACCAGTCTGGAGATGGCCTTGGCTACCCGTCTGGCGATGGCCTTGGCTACCAGTCTGGAGATGGCCTTGGCTACCAGTCTGGAGATGGCCTTGGCTACCAGTCTGGAGATGGCCTTGGCTACCCGTCTGGCGATGGCCTTGGCTACCAGTCTGGAGATGGCCTTGGCTACCAGTCTGGAGATGGCCTTGGCTACCAGTCTGGAGATGGCCTTGGCTACCAGTCTGGAGATGGCCTTGGCTACCAGTCTGGAGATGGCCTTGGCTACCAGTCTGGAGATGGCCTTGGCTACCCGTCTGGAGATGGCCTTGGCTACCAGTCTGGAGATGGCCTTGGCTACCCGTCTGGCGATGGCCTTGGCTACCCGTCTGGCGATGGCCTTGGCTACCAGTCTGGAGATGGCCTTGGCTACCAGTCTGGCGATGGCCCTGGCTACCAGTCTGGAGATGGCCTTGGCTACCCGTCTGGAGATGGCCTTGGCTACCAGTCTGGAGATGGCCCTGGCTACCAGTCTGGAGATGGCCTTGGCTACCAGTCTGGAGATGGCCTTGGCTACCAGTCTGGAGATGGCCTTGGCTACCAGTCTGGCGATGGCCTTGGCTACCAGTCTGGAGATGGCCTTGGCTACCCGTCTGGAGATGGCCTTGGCTACCAGTCTGGAGATGGCCTTGGCTACCAGTCTGGAGATGGCCTTGGCTACCAGTCTGGAGATGGCCTTGGCTACCAGTCTGGAGATGGCCTTGGCTACCAGTCTGGAGATGGCCTTGGCTACCAGTCTGGAGATGGCCTTGGCTACCAGTCTGGAGATGGCCCTGGCTACCAGTCTGGAGATGGCCCTGGCTACCAGTCTGGAGATGGCCCTGGCTACCAGTCTGGAGATGGCCTTGGCTACCCGTCTGGAGATGGCCTTGGCTACCCGTCTGGAGATGGCCTTGGCTACCCGTCTGGAGATGGCCTTGGCTACCAGTCTGGAGATGGCCTTGGCTACCAGTCTGGAGATGGCCTTGGCTACCAGTCTGGAGATGGCCTTGGCTACCAGTCTGGAGATGGCCTTGGCTACCAGTCTGGAGATGGCCTTGGCTACCAGTCTGGAGATGGCCTTGGCTACCAGTCTGGAGATGGCCTTGGCTACCAGTCTGGAGATGGCCTTGGCTACCAGTCTGGAGATGGCCTTGGCTACCAGTCTGGAGATGGCCTTGGCTACCAGTCTGGAGATGGCCCTGGCTACCAGTCAGGCGATGGCCTTGGCTACCAGTCTGGAGATGGCCTTGGCTACCAGTCTGGAGATGGCCTTGGCTACCAGTCTGGAGATGGCCTTGGCTACCAGTCTGGAGATGGCCTTGGCTACCAGTCTGGAGATGGCCTTGGCTACCAGTCTGGAGATGGCCTTGGCTACCAGTCTGGAGATGGCCTTGGCTACCAGTCTGGAGATGGCCTTGGCTACCAGTCTGGAGATGGCCCTGGCTACCAGTCAGGCGATGGCCCTGGCTACCAGTCTGGAGATGGCCTTGGCTACCAGTCTGGAGATGGCCTTGGCTACCAGTCTGGAGATGGCCTTGGCTACCAGTCTGGAGATGGCCTTGGCTACCAGTCTGGAGATGGCCTTGGCTACCAGTCTGGAGATGGCCTTGGCTACCAGTCTGGAGATGGCCTTGGCTACCAGTCTGGAGATGGCCCTGGCTACCAGTCAGGCGATGGCCTTGGCTACCCGTCTGGCGATGGCCTTGGCTACCCGTCTGGCGATGGCCTTGGCTACCAGTCTGGAGATGGCCTTGGCTACCCGTCTGGAGATGGCCTTGGCTACCCGTCTGGAGATGGCCTTGGCTACCAGTCTGGAGATGGCCTTGGCTACCAGTCTGGAGATGGCCTTGGCTACCCGTCTGGCGATGGCCTTGGCTACCCGTCTGGCGATGGCCTTGGCTACCAGTCTGGAGATGGCCCTGGCTACCAGTCTGGAGATGGCCTTGGCTACCAGTCTGGCGATGGCCCTGGCTACCCGTCTGGAGATGGCCTTGGCTACCCGTCTGGAGATGGCCTTGGCTACCAGTCTGGAGATGGCCCTGGCTACCAGTCTGGAGATGGCCTTGGCTACCAGTCTGGAGATGGCCCTGGCTACCAGTCTGGAGATGGCCCTGGCTACCAGTCTGGAGATGGCCTTGGCTACCAGTCTGGAGATGGCCCTGGCTACCAGTCTGGAGATGGCCTTGGCTACCAGTCTGGAGATGGCCTTGGCTACCAGTCTGGAGATGGCCTTGGCTACCAGTCTGGAGATGGCCCTGGCTACCAGTCAGGCGATGGCCTTGGCTACCCGTCTGGCGATGGCCTTGGCTACCCGTCTGGCGATGGCCTTGGCTACCAGTCTGGAGATGGCCTTGGCTACCAGTCTGGCGATGGCCTTGGCTACCAGTCTGGCGATGGCCTTGGCTACCAGTCTGGAGATGGCCTTGGCTACCAGTCTGGAGATGGCCTTGGCTACCAGTCTGGAGATGGCCTTGGCTACCAGTCTGGCGATGGCCTTGGCTACCAGTCTGGCGATGGCCTTGGCTACCAGTTTGTTTCTGCATTGTTTGTATTGACAGGGGGTTGACATGGTGGCACAAAAAGGTCTTCCTCCCAGGTGTACCTCCATGCCTGTACAGCACAACATGTTCATATGAGGTTGGCCTCGGTCTGAAGTTGTGCCTTTTTTTGTTCCGTGTGAGTCGTGTCTGTGTGCTTGAGTTGTGTTCTAGCCTGGTTTACTAGCCTGGTGACAGCTCTGTTTTGTGTTATCGCGTCAACTCTTTGTCATAATTACGAACATGTTGACACGATGGCACAAACATATGGGACCTTGGCTACAATGAAGTAGGAAATGCAGCCGTCTATTTCATCCTCCAATACTGTACTGAATTGCGATAACTACTCTGCTGCCCCGAGGAGTAGGGTGACGTTGCCCCTGGATGCAGATCGTGGGTCAGTTTCTGCATTTCCCCCACTAAATGTTAGGCTAGGAATCTGATCCTAGATATGTACCTAGGGGAAACTGCACCTCTGTTCATGACTTTATCAGTCTTTTTTTTTTCTCTGCAGTTTTCCTTTCTAGATCGTGGCCTCTTCTATTAAGTTTTCATTATGGTATGAATGACGGCTTTATTAAGACACATTAAGATGTTTGATTTATGGATTTTACTAAACATGAATTGCTGTTTCTACCCACCGTCCAGCGATACGATGCCTAGCTTAAACCAGAACGATGTATTTAGTTAGGACGTGTAGGATTCTGCCGTTACATGACACTACAACCGTTTATGGCAGAAATGTTACCTCCCCATTTAACATGGGACATTTTTAAACAATTCTACACTGAACGAAAAATGAACGCAACATGTTGGTTTCATGAGCTGAAATAAAAGTTCCTAGAAAGGTTCCGTACGCACAAAAAGCTTATTTCTCTCAAATTTTGGTGCATGAATTTGTTTACATCCCTGTTAGTGAGCATTTCTCCTTGGCCAAGATAATCCATCCACCTGACAGGTGTGGCACATCAAGAAGCTGATTAAACAGCATGATCATTACACAGGTGCACCTTGTGCTGGGGACAATACAAGGCCACTCTTAAAATGTGCAATTTTTTTATCACACAACACAATACCACAGATGTGTCTAGTTTTGAGGGAGCGTGCAATTGGCATGCTGACTGCAGTAATGTCCACCAGAGCTACTGCCAGAGAATTGAATGTTCATTTCTCTACCATAGGCCGCCTCCAACGTCGTTTTTGAGAATTTAGCAGTAGGTCCACGAGTATGGTGTCATGTGGGCGAGCGGTGGGGTTATGGGATGGGCAGGCATAAGCTACGGACAACGAACACAATTGCATTTTATCAATGGCAATTTGAATGCACAGAAATACCGTGATGAGATCCTGAGGCCCTTTTTTATTTTTATTTTTTTTTGCTATCTGTGACCAACAGATGCATGTCTGTATTCCCAGTCATGTGAAATCCATAGATTAGGGCCTAATGAATTTATTTTTGATTTGACTGATTTCCTCATGAACTGTAACTCAGTCAAATCAATTAAATTGTTGCATGTTGCGTTTTATATTTTTGTTCAGTATATGTGATAACGTCTCCTTTTAGCAGCAAAATGTTTTGGCTTTTTTACTTTTTGAATTCTTGTTCAGGTGTGAATATGGGTTGATCCCTTTTTGGAGATCATGTCCCAGCTCTTAGAAATGCCATTTTAGATAATAATAATAATAATAATAATAATAATAATAATAATAATAATAGAAATATGTTTGTTTTGGGACTTTTTGATCAAGAAATATGTTTTAGCCTTTTTATAACAAGCATTGGTTGATTTTTTTAAAAAACGTTTCCTAAATGCACAAACCAATCGGGAAACCAGTTGGCATTCTATTCTCCCTGGATCATTCTGGAGGAATGTTGAGTGAGGCTGCAATTCAATCAAAGCAGTCATAAATATTCACTCCATTTCTTTGTTTACAAACTACAGTCTGCACACACACACAAAATGTATTTTTCTGAAAACTGGATGCATCTGTCTTTTTTCCTCTACCCAAAACCAGATGAGGATTTTATTTCACCGTGGTGAAAACCGAGCTTCTGCATAAATACTAGCGTAGGAGGTAAAACCCGGGCTGAATGTCAGGCTGTTCCGATGACATTTGAGATGCATCCTAGGCATGTTGTCATCAAGCCTTATTCTTAGGATATCATTCATAGGAAAATCCACTGATGCCCACACAGAGATGGGTTGTTCTTTGTCTGTTTGGGAATCTGTTTTGTATTTTGTGTGGATTTATGTTTAAAAATTGAAATGGATTAATAGTGTTAATAAATGTACCACACTTTATATATTCATTTCTTGAGTGGCCTGACCGCTGTGCTGTCTACTATATTAGGCGGAGAGGAAGATGCGAAGCGAGAGTGTTAACTTGGCCCAAAATCTGTCATCTCTGGTAGGTGGTTTTTCCTCCACTCACCACACGATGAGTTTTGTGTGGAGGTCAATTAGTGTCGAATCTGGTTAAGAACAAGTGGAATGGCTTATTTGCTACGTGGGTCTTATAGAGCCCCACAGTGGATGTGTCATAATACCCATAAAACCTAGCGGTTAAACAGGGAAATGGATCCAATCGTTTTTCCACTATTCCTTTTTCCCATGGGGTTTTAGAACCACTTAAGGTCTGTGTTTCGTGTAGGCTTGCCCTGGCGTGACGTTTTGATAACCGTGGAAATCTCTCTCGGACAAGGTGACTTTAATCAATATATTACGCACTATTTACTCTCCGATTTTGAAAAATGCTAATTAGCATAAAAGTGAATGACATCACTCAAGACTACAAATCCCTGCAATCTCCTGCACGTCCTCTCTAGCAGACCGCTTTGCTAACAGGTATTGTGTAAATTTAAAACTTGCACAAGACATTACACAGAATTGTAAATTTTTTAAGAAATGTAGCCAATTTATTCATTACTAAAGTTAACATTAGATAGCTAATCCAGATGATTTGACCTTTGCCTCGATTCGGCTGTCTCGTCCAGAGCATGGCTTTTGTTGGGGTTAAATGCGGAAGGGACTTAGCTGGGGGGGGAAGTGTGGTAGAGTAAGGGGGTCAGGAGGACAAGGGGGTTAGTTAGTGTAGGATTAGTATAGGAGGACAACGGGGTTAGTTAGTGTAGGATTAGTATAGGAGGACAACGGGGTTAGTTAGTGTAGGATTAGTATAGGAGGACAAGGGGTTAGTTAGTGTAGGATTAGTATAGGAGGACAAGGGGGTTAGTTAGTGTAGGATTAGTATAGGAGGACAGGGGGTTAGTTAGTGTAGGATTAGTATAGGAGGACAAGGGGGTTAGTTAGTGTAGGATTAGTATAGGAGGACAAGGGGGTTAGTTAGTGTAGGATTAGTATAGGAGGACAAGGGGGTTAGTTAGTGTAGGATTAGTATAGGAGGACAGTGGGTTAGTTAGTGTAGGATTAGTATAGGGAGGACAAGGGGGTTAGTTAGTGTAGGATTAGTATAGGAGGACAAGGGGGTTAGTTAGTGTAGGATTAGTATAGGAGGACAAGGGGGTTAGTTAGTGTAGGATTAGTATAGGAGGACAGTGGGTTAGTTAGTGTAGGATTAGTATAGGAGGACAGGGGGTTAGTTAGTGTAGGATTAGTATAGGAGGACAGTATTTAGTATTTCTTTAGTATCCCCAGTAGTTGTTGCCAAGGCAGCAGCTACTCTTCCTTGGGTCCAAACAGGAAGAGATGCTCTTCCGCCTCCACCCTCCTCGTCTCCTGGGTGAAGATCTAGGATCAGCTTCCCCTCCTCCAATCCTAACCTTTAAGAAGGGTGGGGGATAGTAGCCTCACTAGCCTATAGGGTAGATTAAGGATTTACTCTTTACAGTGAGAAATGGGTTGTGGATATAGAGGCTATTTCCCAAATCTCTCCTTCCTCCCAAAGTGTGCACTTGTTCACTCCCACTTCACTGATTTTTGGAAGGAAATTATGACTAGCAGGGCTGGCCCTAGGCGTAAGTGACACAAGCTACCGCGTAGGGCCCCGCGGCCAGTTTTGGGAACTCAGTCGGGGTCTCAACATACCGTTGAGAGTTAGAATACTAGAATGCACAAGGTGCAATTTCGACATTTGGTTATGCTTTAGCAGTTTTTTTTATTTTCTTGTTACAGTGGGGAGAACAAGTATTTGATACACTGCCGATTTTTGCAGGTTTTCCTACTTACGAAGCATGTAGAGGTCTGTCATTTTTATCATAGGTGCACTTCAACTGTGAGAGACGGAATCTAAAACAGAAATCCAGAAAATCACATTGTATGATTTTTAAGTAATTCATTTGCATTTTATTGCATGACATAATTATTTGATCACCTACCAACCAGTAAGAATTCCAGCTCTCACAGACCTGTTAGTTTTTCTTTAAGAAGCCCTCCTGTTCTCCACTCATTACCTGTATTAACTGCACCTGTTTGAACTCGTTACCTGTATAAAAGACACCTGTCCACACACTCAATCAAACAGACTCCAACCTCTCCACAATGGCCAAGACCAGAGAGCTGTGTAAGGACATCAGGGATAAAATTGTAGACCTGCACAAGGCTGGGGTGGGCTACAGGACAATAGGTAAGCAGCTTGGTGAGAAGGCAACAACTGTTGGCACAATTATTAGAAAATGGAAGAAGTTCAAGATGACGGTCAATCACCCTCGGTCTGGGGCTCCATGCAAGATCTCACCTCGTGGGGCATCAACAATCATGAGGAAGGTGAGGGATCAGCCCAGAACTACACGGCAGGACCTGGTCAATGACCTAAAGAGAGCTGGGACCACAGTCTCAAAGAAAACCATTAGTAACACACTACGCCGTCATGGATTAAAATCCTGCAGCGCACGCAAGGTCCCCCTGCTCAAGCCAGCGCATGTCCAGGCCTGTCTGAAGTTTGCCAATGAACATCTGGATGATCCAGAGGAGGAATGGGAGAAGGTCATGTGGTCTGATGAGACAAAAATAGAGCTTTTTGGTGTAAACTCCACTCGCCGTGTTTGGAGGAAGAAGAAGGATGAGTACAACCCCAAGAACACCATCCCAACCGTGAAGCATGGAGGTGGAAACATCATTCTTTGGGGATGCTTTTCTGCAAAGGGGACAGGACGACTGCACCGTATTGAGGGGAGGATGGAAGGGGCCATGTATCGCGAGATCTTGGCCAACAACCTCCTTCCCTCAGTAAGAGCATTGAAGATGGGTCGTGGCTGGGTCTTCCAGCATGACAACGACCGAAACACACAGCCAGGGCAACTAAGGAGTGGCTCCGTAAGAAGCATCTCAAGGTCCTGGAGTGGCCTAGCCAGTCTCCAGACCTGAACCCAATAGAAAATCTTTGGAGGGAGCTGAAAGTCCATATTGCCCAGCGACAGCCCCGAAACCTGAAGGATCTGGAGAAGGTCTGTATGGAGGAGTGGGCCAGAATCCCTGCTGCAGTGTGTGCAAACCTGGTCAAGACCTACAGGAAACGTATGATCTCTGTAATTGCAAACAAATGTTTCTGTACCAAATGTTAAGTTCTGCTTTTCTGATGTATCAAATACTTATGTCATGCAATAAAATGCAAATTAATTACTTAAAAATCATACAATGTGATTTTCTGGATTTTAGTTTTAGATTCCGTCTCTCACAGTTTAAGTGTACCTATGATAAAAATTACAGACCTCTACATGCTTTGTAAGTAGGAAAACCTGCAAAATCAGCAGTGTATCAAATACTTGTTCTCCCCACTGTATGTCAATCACTGACAGTCACTCAATAAGCCCATGTCAGCTAACATATATATATTTTATGTTAGTCTAGCCAGCTATCTAAACTTGTGGTAATCATGGTCAAATTACCTAAACAGGCACATAGAGCACGTGTCCAGGGGGCCCTGACCTCCAGGGGCCCCCAATGATTTTGTTAATCACTCTCACTCAGATATCACATTAACATGGCGTAAGTCACGGCAGTGTAGAACTGCAGGAAATTAGCTTTAAAACTGCAAAAATAGGTCTGGTCCTGATGACTGGTATAAAACTCCCACTAGCGCATGCTTCAACCCATCCAATGCTTTTAACATGGGAAGTAGTGGGGCGAGTGCACACTTCATGAGAAGTTAGGGCAGGAGGGGGGACAGGGAAATAGAGTTTAGGATACAAGGCCCCTCTTTGTGCAGGTCTGGCCAAGGCATCTGGTAGTGATCAAAATGGCTGCCTCGAGAGAATACGGTCGAACTCCTACACAGTACTCAGGTCAGAACAACACACTGCTTTACAGAGGAGGACAGTGATGCTCCAATAGGTTGGGTGTTATAGCGCAGGGTTGGGCCCTACTGTTATGGACAGGAGGTATATTCTACTGCACTACTTGGTCATGTGAATGCTACTACATGGGTTCGATTCCCACGGGGGGGGCCAGTATGAAAAATAAATACAAATAATAATGTATGCACTCGCTCTGGATAAGAGCGTCTGCTAAATGACTAAAATGTCATGTCATGTACATGCTAACTAACCCTGCCCCTTATGAGTGGGACCCAGAGTTATCCCTGTCCATGAAGGGCCCAGAGTTAACCCCATCCATGAAGGGCCCAGAGTTATCCCCGTCCATGAAGGGCCCAGAGTTATCCCCGTCCATGAAGGGCCCAGAGTTATCCCTGTCCATGAAGGGCCCAGAGTTATCCCTGTCCATGAATGACCCAGAGTTATCCCTGTCCATGAATGACCCAGAGTTATCCCTTTTCATGAATGACACAAAGTTATCCCTGTTCATGTAGGATCCAGAGTTATCCCTGTCCATGAAGTACCCAGAGTTATCCCTGTCCATGAAGGGCCCAGAGTGTTTACTGGTCAGATCAGGTGGTCAAGTTGCCGCCAGTCGACAGACAGCAGTCTGATGGCGTCACCTTATAATGTCATATTAAACCTAGACACTAGGGGGCAGTCTGCTCTCACAGAAGGTTGTGGAGAAGAAACATCAGAAGCCATTCCTAAGCAACCAACAGTGTTTTGTCCTCTCGTTTTACCCTTGAATTGAATTGGCAGCCAACCTGAACTGAATGATGTCTTGGTTTTACAGTCTGTTCAATGCAATACAGCAACAATATCATCTGAACCAACAGGAGTACTATGCCCTTTCCATAGTTTTATACAATCATTCAAGACCTTCAGACAAAAGTCTGGGCTCATTGCTCATGCCAGTGATGTATATACTAAACACGTGGATATATATGTGTATGGCTCATGCTCATACCACTTGTAGAAATGAACAAACTATTCCATGGGTCGACACATAGTGAAAGTCTATTTATGAATGGATTTGGGATATTTCGACCCTTTTATTTGTTTGTGAATAATTTGCTTTCACCATCAAGTACCACGTGTGTCTGTATGTGTGTCTTTGTCTGTGTCTGTATGTGTGTCTTTGTCTGTGTGTGTGTGTGTGTGTGTGTGTCTTTGTGTGTGTGTGTGTCTGTGTGTCTGTGTGTGTGTGTGTGTGTCTTTGTGTGTATGTGTGTGTGTGTGTGTGTGTCTGTGTGTGTGTGTGTCTTTGTGTGTATGTGTGTGTGTGTGTGTGTTTGTGTGTGTCTGTGTGTCTTTGTGTGTGTGTGTGTGCATTAACACCTGACCTCTTCTTGTACCTATCTCCCTCTCTCTC
The DNA here is from genome assembly GCF_020615455.1 of Coregonus clupeaformis. Taxonomy (NCBI): domain Eukaryota; kingdom Metazoa; phylum Chordata; class Actinopteri; order Salmoniformes; family Salmonidae; genus Coregonus; species Coregonus clupeaformis. The sequence goes on along the minus strand of NC_059199.1, from coordinate 60,348,068 downwards.
CATACATCCCTCCCTCTCTCTGCCTCCCTCCACCCCTCCCTCCCTCCCTCCACCCCTCCCTCCCTCCACCCCTCCCTCCCTCCACCCCTGTGTCCCTCCTGCTCTCTTTGTCTGTGTGATAGCAGCCTGAAGCACCCAGCAGTCTACAACTCGATGATGTAATCCAGTAGGTCTATACTGCAGTCCCGTAGGTGGCCATAGATGGCAGTGTTGTCCCCCTGAATCCCCTTCAGATGAACCCTAACCCAGTTCCCTACTTTCCCTGGCTCACACACAGACACTAAGTTCATAGAAAGTCACTGTTGTTATCTATCTTTGTTGTTCTTCTTTGTTTCGTTTGTTTGTTTGTTCTGTTATTTTGACAGACAGGCTTATTTGCATTTATACAACGGGTGGGTCTAATCCTGAATGCTGATTGGTTAAAACCACATCTAGATATTGTCTTATTTGCATATGAAAACCACAGGAGTGAATATAGAATCAGATCAGAACACAGCATCTCTTCCTACCTCAGCATGGGTATAAGATCAATCAAATGTCATTTCTATAGACAACACAGGATCCATCAATACCTTATCTTCTCATCTTTAGGTCCAAGATACATGATCTGATCGTCATCTCAAACAGATTGTCCTCGGTTCAGCTGCAGCGTGTGTCTGTTGTATGAGCGCGTGTACTGTATGTGGAAGGTCGGCGGAAGTATATCTAAAGTCTGATGGATCGCACTCCTATCTCGCGATGTGTGTGTATCTGGCTGTGTGTGTGTGTGTGTGTGTGTTCACTGTTTCATTCACAAAAAAAAAAAAATATGTTCTAGAGTGTCACTGGCTGAGGTTGAGCTACGCTACACGACGCCGTGCTCTCCGCGGCCTATTGGAAGAGAGCAGTAGTGCTCTTCTCTCTCTCTCTCTCTCTCTCTCTCTCTCTCTCTCTCTCGCTCTCTCTCTCTCTGTCTCTCTCTCTCTCTCTCTCTCTCTGTCTCTCTCTCTCTCTCTGTCTCTCTCTCTCTCTCTCTCTCTGTCTCTCTCTCTCTCTCTCTCTCTCTCTCTCTCTCTCTCTCTCTCTCTCTCTCTCTCTCTCTCTCTCTCTCTCTCTCTCTCTCTCTCTCTCTCAATTCAATTCAATTCAATTCAATTTAAAGGCTTTATTGTCATGGTAAACATATGTTAACATTGCCAAAGCAAGTGAAGTAGATAGTAAACAAAAGTGAAATAAACAATAAATATTAACAGTAAACATTACACTCAGAAGTTTCAAAAGAATAAAGACATTTCAAATGTCATATTATGTATATATACAGTGTTGTAACAATGTACAAATAGTTAAAGTACAAATGGGAAAATAAATAAACATAAATATGGGTTGTATTTACAATGGTGTTTGTTCTTCACTGGTTGCCCTTTTCTTGTGGCAACAGGTCACAAATCTTGCAGCTGTGATGGCACACTGTGGTTTTTCACCCAGTAGATAAGGGAGTTGTTTGTTTTCGAATTCTTTGTGGCTAATATGGTCATACATTTGGCAGGAGGTTAGGAAGTGCAGCTCAGTTTCCACCTCATTTTGTGGGCAGTGTGCACATAGCCTGTCTTCTCTTGAGAGCCAGGTCTGCCTACGGCGGCCTTTCTCAATAGCAAGGCTATGCTCACTGAGTCTGTACATAGTCAAAGCTTTCCTTAAGTTTGGGTCAGTCACAGTGGTCAGGTATTCTGCCACTGTGTACTCTCTGTTTAGGGCCAAATAGCATTCTAGTTTGCTCTGTTTTTCTTTTCTTTTTTTCCAATGTGTCAAGTAATTCTCTTTTTGTTTTCTCATGATTTGGTTGGGTCTAATTGTGTTGCTGTTGTTGTTGTTGTCGTCCTGGGGCTCTGTGGGGTCTGTTTGTGTTCGTGAACAGAGCCCCAGGACCAGCTTATTAGGGGACTCTTCTCCAAGTTCATCTCTCTGTAGGTGATGGCTTTGTTATGGAAGGTTTGGGAATCGCTTCCTTTTAAGTGGTTATAGAATTTAACGGCTCTTTTCTGGATTTTGATAATTAGCGGGTATTGTCCTAATTCTGCTCTGCATGCATTATTTGGTGTTGTACGTTGTACATGGAGGATGTTTTTGCAGAATTCTGCATGCAGAGTCTCAATTTGGTGTTTGTCCCATTTTGTGAATTCTTGGTTGGTGAGCGGACCCCAGACCTCACAACCATAAAGGGCAATGGGTTCTATAACTGATTCAAGTATTTTTAGCCAGATCCTAATTGGTATGTCAAATTTTATGTTCCTTTTGATGGCATAGAAGGCCCTTCTTGCCTTGTCTCTCAGATCGTTCACAGCTTTGTGGAAGTTACCTGTGGCGCTGATGTTTAGGCCGAGGTATGTATAGTTTTTTGTGTGCTCTAGGGCAACGGTGTCTAGATGGAATTTGTATTTGTGGTCCTGGCAACTGGACCTTTTTTGGAACACCATTATTTTTGTCTAACTGAGATTTACTGTCAGGGCCCAGGTCTGACAGAATCTGTGCAGAAGATCTAGGTGCTGCTGTAGGCCCTCCTCTGTTGGTGACAGAAGCACCAGATCATCAGCAAACAGAAGACATTGGACTTCAGATTCTAGTAGGGTGAGGCCGGGTGCTGCAGACTGTTCTAGTGCCCTCGCCAATTCGTTGATATATATGTTGAAGAGGGTGGGGCTTAAACTGCATCCCTGTCTCACCCCACGGCCCTGTGGAAAGAAATGTGTGTGTTTTTTGCCAATTTTAACCGCACACTTGTTGTTTGTGTACATGGATTTTATAATGTTGTATGTTTTTCCCCCAACCCCACTTTCCATCAATTTGTATAGCAGACCCTCATGCCAAATTGAGTCAAAAGCTTTTTTGAAATCAACAAAGCATGAGAAGACTTTGCCTTTGTTTTGGTTTGTTTGTTTGTTAATTAGGGTGTGCAGGGTGAATACGTGGTCTGTCGTACGGTAATTTGGTAAAAAGCCAATTTGACATTTGCTCAGTACATTGTTTTCACTGAGGAAATGAACTAGTCTGCTGTTAATGATAATGCAGAGGATTTTCCCAAGGTTGCTGTTGACGCATATCCCACGGTAGTTATTGGGGTCAAATTTGTCTCCACTTTTGTGGATTGGGGTGATTAGTCCTTGGTTCCAAATATTGGGGAAGATGCCAGAGCTAAGGATGATGTTGAATAGTTTAAGTATAGCTAATTGAAATTTGTGGTCTGTATATTTTATCATTTCATTGAGGATACCATTAACACCACAGGACTTTTTGGGTTGGAGGGTTTGTATTTTGTCCTGTAGTTCATTCAATGTAATTGGAGAATCCAGTGGGTTCTGGTAGTCCTTAATAGTTGATTCTAAGATTTGCATTTGATCATGTATATTTTTTTGCTGTTTGTTCTCTGTTATAGGTCCAAAAAGATTGGAGAAGTTGTTTACCCATACATCTCCGTTTTGGATAGATAGCTCTTCGTGTTGTTGTTTGTTTAGTGTTTTCCAATTTTCCCGGAAGTGGTTAGAGTCTATGGATTCTTCAATTACATTGAGCTGATTTCTGACATGCTGTTCCTTCTTTTTCCGTAGTGCATTTCTGTATTGTTTTAGTGATTCACCATAGTGAAGGCGTAGGCTCAGGTTTTCTGGGTCTCTATGTTTTTGGTTGGATAGGTTTCTCAATTTCTTTCTTAGGTTTTTGCATTCTTCATCAAACCATTTATCACTGTTATTACTTTTCTTTGGTTTTCTGTTAGAGATTTTTAGATTTGATAGGGAAGCTGAGAGGTCAAATATACTGTTTAGGTTTTCTACTGCCAAGTTTACACCTTCACTATTACAGTGGAACGTTTTGTCCAGGAAGTTGTCTAGAATGGATTAAATTTGTTGTTTCCTAATTGTTTTTTGGTAGGTTTCAACACTACTTTCCTTCCATCTATAGCATTTCTTAATATTCTCTTTATCTCTCTCTCTCTTTCTCTCTCTCTCTCTCTCTCTCTCTCTCTCTCTCTCTCTCTCTCTCTCTCTCTCTCTCTCTCTCTCTCTCTCTCTCTCTCTCTCTCTCTCTCTTTCTTTCCCTCTCTCTCCACTCGCTATCTCTCTTTCTCTCTACTCTCTACTCTCTATCTCACTCTCTGACTGCAGTAGTACCACTCTGCAGAGAACAGTGTTCCGTTTAGAGTACAGCGAACAGCACTCTCAATTGTGTCGAGTTTTCTGGGGCACCAGATCCTCTTTACAGAACTGAGTACATAACATCTGAGTACTTTAGGGGAGAACGTGACCAGGAAGTAATTGGAAAGTAAGTAATTGGTTGTTCATTTCACCCATCCATCCATTCAGTCATTAATCTATTCATTCACGCATCCATTAATTCACCAATACATCCATTAATTAATCCATTAATTCAGTCATTCATCCAACCATTAATTCAGTCATCCATCCATCCATCCATCCATCCATCCATCCATCCATCCATCCATCCATCCATCCATCCAGCCATCCATCCATCCATCCATCCATCCATCCATTCATCCATCCATCCATTCAGTCATCCATCCATCCATCCATTCATTCAGTCATCCATCCATCCATCCATTCATCCATCCATCCATTCATTCAGTCATCCATCCATCCATTCATTCAGTCATCCATCCATCCATCCATCCATCCATTCATTCAGTCATCCATCCATCCATTAATTCAGTCATCCATCCATCCAATCATTCAGTCATCCATCCATCCATCCATCCATCCATTCATTCATTCAGTCAGTCATCCATCCATCCATCCATCCATTAATTCAGTCAGTCATCCATCCATCCATCCATCCATCCATCCATTCAGTCATCCATCCATCCCAGCAGCACTGCAGTTCTTGACAAAAAACGGTGTGTCTGGCACCTACTATCATACCCCGTTCAAAGGCAATAAAATGTTTTGTCTTGCCAATTCACGCTCTGAATGGCACACATACACAATTGTTTCATAGCTTAAAAATCCTTCTTTAACCTGTCTCTTCCCCTTCATCTACACTGATTGAAGTGGATTTAATAGTTGACATCAATAAGTGATAATAGCTTTCACCTTGATTCACCTGGTCAGTCTATCTCATGGAAAGAGCAGGTGTTCCTAATATTTTGTACACTTAGTATATTTACCTAGTCAAAACAAGGCCACAGCCCAATCCATAGGCCTATACCCTTTACCCAATAGAAACACAGGCCAGTTATGGTCATTTGTATACGATTTGCATAGAGTCCCCTGTGACTGTTTGGAATGTCAGGAAGCCAAATGAACCAGTGTTCCGTTTTACCGTTCACATTTGTATATCTGATTTGCATATGAGTGACTTAACAAGGGTTACTTAGCCGGATGACCCTAACAAACTGGTTTACTCTGCCACAGAGAAGGCAGATAGCGAGAACGGTTCATTGCATTAAGGAAACGGCAGTTTGACTAAGGAGGGAGAGTTTGGATGGGATTATTAAAAGGGAGACGCAAGCTGTTGGCAATCAAGATGCTTTTGGGTGTGTGTTTATGTGTGTGTCTGTGTACACATGCAGAATTTTGATAACTAAAAGATAGATTGGAGTCTTCATTGTCATGTGTTTACATCAATAGCCATTTGTTTTCCAAACAGTTTTTCAGCGATTTGTATTCTCTTATATTGCGATATGCATTGCTGTGTCTCTCTGCTTTTCACTGAGAGTTGCAACTCAACAATCATCTATTTGGTATTTCAGGCACCCGTTGCATCCAACTGTAGGTTATGCGACTTAAAACAATCCACAGTAACAAAAATAAAAAAAATGAAACTAATGATCCTCTGTGGCCAAACCATGCTTTCTGGTGTGGTAGCCTATTTTGAATGATTTTATTTATTTCTCTATAGACAGGAGTAAGCTAATTAGGCTATATCATTTTAGCAATTTAATTCAATTAATTTTAGGGAAAGCTTCCCCAGCCTTATGGACATGCCGCTTTATACCTTTCAATGTGGCATAAACACAACCAGTCATGATGTTTTCATCTGATTGTCAGACAATAGGTGCTCCAGTAGGCTCCCCGCGCACATTCATCCACTCACAAAAATAATGTCAGCATCCAAACCCCCAACAGGGCACTGTGCAGCCGCAGTTTGATGAAAGGAAAGAGACATCCGTTACAAAAGCACCTCCGTGTAAAGTAATGACATTCTGAGATTGTCATTGTCCACACATGCCTCGGCCTCAGCCGTTTATCTCTGCCTAGACTGTGAGCGTCTCGGCCACTCATCTCCGCCTTGACAAAATGTAAGTGTTTTCCTCAAACCACAATGCAATTTGGACCGTATACAACCCGGTTTCCAGTCAATTAATTGTGACAGGCTCATGTTTTACCGGTACGGCGTACTGGACCACAGACCCTGTCTCCTTTAGCAGAGTCAGCCATAGCTGGGCCCGGACCACAGACCCTGTCTCCTTTAGCAGAGTCAGCCATAGCTGGGCCCGGACCACAGACCCTGTCTCCTTTAGCAGAGTCAGCCATAGCTGGGCCCGGACCACAGACCCTGTCTCCTTTAGCAGAGTCAGCCATAGCTGGGCCCGGACCACAGACCCTGTCTCCTTTAGCAGAGTCAACAATAGCTGGGCCCGGACCACAGACCCTG